>NW_018238118.1:204529-226006 GCF_001263595.1 Phalaenopsis equestris | reverse complement strand
GTTTTGACATTAAAGAACCACCAACCGCAGCATTTATAATCGATCTAAGTGATCCCACTAATCTATTATAAAAAGTTTGAATTATCAACCAATCTGGTAACGAATGATGAGAGCACTTCCTAAGAAGATCTTTAAATCTCTTCCAAGCTTCATATATTGACTCTTCATCAATGTGACAAAATGATGTTATGTCATTTCTAAGTTTAGCAGGTTTATATGGAGGGAAATATTTAGATAGAAATTTCTGTTAAAGTTCTCCTCAAGTTCTAATAGATCCAAGTGCTAACAAATTTAACCACATCTTAGCCTTATTCCTAAGTGAAAAAGGAAAAAGTCTAAGTCTAACAGCATCGTTTAAAACTCTATCATATTTAAAGGTAGCACAAATTCTAAAAAACTAGCGAGGTGTAAATTAGGATCTTCATTTAGTGTACCTCCGAATTGATAGTTTTGTACCATTTGGATAATAACAGGTTTATGCTCAAATAAATTAGCAGCTACATCAGGATTTTGGATGGATAGGTGAATTTCATCTGTTGTAGGATTTGCGTAATCTCTTAGATGTCTAGGTTGGTGTTCATTTTCTATTCCTTGATTTTTCACGTTGTTTTCCATTGTGTCAGGATTTCTAGGTTCTCTTCTCAGTCTTCTACTTTTTCTAACATTGCGTTCTAATTTTGAATCGTAGGGTATAAGATTTTCATGTCTAAATTTACGCATAGAATTGAAATCAGTACACAGAAAAATAGTTAACTAAATATGAAAATAAGTTGCAATTCAAGTAAAAATTTTCTAATAGTCCTAATTTGTCCGTTACTCTAATTATGATTCTTGTTTACTCTCCGACAACGACGCCAAAAACTTGTCAGCGACTTTATATATGCATAAAAAAATAAGTATTTAATACCGCTGCCAGAAGATTTAATTCCTCAGCAACGACACTAAAAACTTGATAACAATTATAGATTCGATAAAAATGTATATATTAAATATTCAATAATGGTAAAATCACACTTATCAACGCAAGTATATGTATCGCTCAAGTAATATAGGGCTCTAATGGAGTCCTAGATATCGATCCCACAGGGAGTAATATGAGAACTACGAACTAAGATTTTAGAAAAGCAAAACTTAATCACAACAATATAATTCAAAATGCTTATCTATCACTAATAGGCGATTGAAATAAATATGTAATTTTGATAACTATTAAATAACTAATTATATTAATAAAGTTTCTAACGTGATATTGAATATATAAGAAAGCATCCTTCTCATTGTCAATAAATTATAGTGAATGGATAAAGTGAATCAGTTCAAATTGTATTGTGTCAAATGGGAGCATACATATTTTTTAACCTTTGGTCTAGGCATAAAGAACATTGACTAATTCTATGCTTTTTTTACTAAATCTGTGGCTAGGCTGGGTGGATACCGGCTCTCACTTTGGAGCTCCCACGTTTCCCTCGCTTGAGGGCTAACATCTACACTTTAGCACCCAAACGATAGGACTGAATTGAGGATTTTAGTTTGTCACTCTAAAATTTCTAATTCTACGCCCGATAAATTTAAATCTCCAATTCTACGCCCGATAATTTTTATTTTTTTATTTATTTACACCCAAATTTTAAGGACTTTGTGCACCCAACTTCCAAGGGCTTTGACCTCCCTGAATCTTGGATGTAACCTTCTCTTTAGTTGTAAAACTCAACATATTTTAACAAATCAATTGGCCATATTTAAAGTAAATTAAGATCTAAGTGAAAAGATCATCACAACTTCTTCAACATTCTCAACTTCTTTAACATTTTCAAGGCTCAACCAATTCAAATCACCATTTCACAAATCTCAAGACAAGGAGAAATATAAAGAAAACTACTCAGAACTCATGGGGAGGACACAACGCATGGGGAAAACACAACAAAACTCGAAATTCATATATAAAAGTAAAGTCATACAAACAATAACAAGTAAATAACACTTATCTCTAACTTCTCCCCAAGCAATCTCCTTGAAGTACCTCTAAATCTCTTCCTTTCTTTACAGCACACAAAATTCCTCTTCAAAGCGGCAAGGATGAAGAAATCTTTCACTTTCCCTCCACTTTTACAATCTCTCAAAGAATTCCTCACAATATAACCTTAAACTAAACTCTCTACACACTATTGGAACCTCTCTAACCTCCAGGCCTCTCCCCCTCCCAATTTTCTAATTTTCAGCCAAAAATCTTCTTTTAAAGTTGTAGAAGAGTTTTCCTAAGAGTTTCCTAAGCATCCCTCAAAAAATTGTCCACATTCAATGCACCTTTGGACATAACCGCCAATCTCGCCATCGGCGGCCTCAAGAGTGCCATCGGCGGGCCTTCTAAATTAATTGATATGGACTCTCGAGAATTTCTCACCGTCGAAGCCGTTGGGCTCGCCGTCGATGCCCTAGTTCAATTCTTCACATTTTGGTCCTTTTCGCTCCAAATTCGCTCCTTTTTGCATCTTTTTTCTCCAATGGCCATAATTCATCATACCTGTAATAAAACATCAAAACTGCCTTTCTTTAAAGTGCAATATCATCAAAAACAGTGTAAAATAGGTATGAAAATCTCAACATAATTTCCTTTGGTCAACATTTTAACAATTCAATTGGCCAGATCGAAAAGTAAATTAAGTTCGGAGTTGAAAAATCATCACAATTTATTTTACTTTTTAATATTAGCATATCCATATTATCTCTTCATTTCATCATATCTCAAAGTAGGGAGAAAGATAAAGGGAACTACTCAGACTTCATCTGAAAGAAATAACAAAACACAAATTTCATATATAAAAGAAAGTTCATACAACACTGATAAACAAATAATACTTATTTGAAAACTCTTTCTCAAAGCAAATCCTTTATAGCCTTTCCTTAAAAATGCAGGAAGAAGATATCTCTCACTTTTCTCCTTCTCCATTACTTTTACAAAAAGTTTTACACTAAATCTCCCCACAAAAACTCTAAACTACAAAAGAAAAATTAAAAATTGACTCCAATATGGAAGTGGAATGGAAGATTGTGGTGCAAAAAATTAACATAGAGGAGTGAAAAACGTAGAGGAGGACTTTTTTCTGATGAAATTCAGCCCCAAATAGAGCCCAAGTTCGGTTCTCCAAGAGGTGCCTCTAAAAAGTCTTTAAAAAAATTGTCCAAATACATCGAACCTTCTAGAAACGGGGTCTGCACCTCCTTTGGCACATTCGGCACTATTCGGCACTAGTTTGGTGCCGTCGGCGCTGAGTAAAAATCTCCAGCCTTAACTTGTTCTGCGCCATCGACGCTGACCTCGACGCTGCCAACACTGAGCATTTCTTCAAAAATGTAATTTTGACTCCAAAATTTATCCTTTTTTCTTTCTTTTTGCTTTATGCCCTAAAAATCAACAACCTATAAGAAAATATCAAAATACCATATATTAAAGTGCAATATCACCAAAAATGAGTATAAAATCTGAGTCTAAAAATGCATATATTTTTTGTGTATCAGTAACCGCCACCGCCGACCATTTTCTTTTTATTTTGAGTGTTGGTTTGTGTTGTGAGTGAAGGAGGAGAATTCAAAAGAACTTCAAGACATTTGTTGGAGAGGATTTAAGATAAGTGTTTATCTTTGTGACTACACTTCGTTTTAATCTAGATTTCTTATTTGTGTGCATGATTTTTACTTTTAAACTCATGCGTGGTTGTGTTTTATCCATAGATTCTGAGTAGTTTTCTTTATATTTTTTTTAAATGATAAGTGATTAATTGTTTAAGTAATGTTGTGTGAAGTATTATACTTCAATATTGAAAGAAGTTGTGATGATTTGGAACCTTACACTTCATTTACTTCTTGATTTGACCAATTAAGTTGTTAATACCTGTTGAGAACATGTAAAATCTGAGATGGCATTGTCTCATTCAACAAATTGTTAGAATCACATATTGATTTCATGAATGAGAATCTATTTCATGGAGTTTATTGCAAATAAATAGCGAAATAAGCTTTTCAAGGGTGTAGAATTAGAGGACTTTAGAGTGACAGCCTAAAGCTCCCAAATTGATTTATAGTTTTAGGTTTTGATATAAGATGTTAGCCCCCAAGTGGAAGGAGAAGAGGGAACTCTAAAGTGAGAGCTAGTAGCTTCCCTACCTAACCAATCCTCAAGACTATTCAAACTTTAGAGTAGCTAATGTTCTTTATAGCATCTCTAGTAAGGGTAATAAATATTATTGCTCATATTTAACACAACACAATTTGTATACATCCTCTACAGAATTTTTATACATATTACAGATACATGATAAGGAAAAATATTTTTTATTTTTGAAACCTTCATCGTGCAAATATTTAGCTAAGTTAATTAGTTGTTTAATTTATTTTCATAAATAAAAAATTAAAAAAAGAATCAAATTTTCATTCCTGTTATAGCCTCTTAAGTTTAAGTAAGAATATTTTGTGAAGTAGATTTTTTTCATCAAAACTTTCTGGTTTCCTAAAGTTCATATTGTTAATCTCCCTGTAGGTTCAATATTCGGGGCTTAATCAAAAAGTTCTATTTGATAACGATATGTATACTTGTGTAGTATCTTATATTTAAATATTATAATTTTATTCTTATTTATTTCATAGTGGAAAACTTACTTAGTATTTTCTTTGGATCAAGTTTTTGATTTTTTTGCAAATTAAGAATAACTATTAAGGAAATAAAGCATATAATCGCATATATCGTATTTTACATCTGTACAGAAAGTCGAGATCAAGTTTTTGGCACCGTTGCCGAGGTGAGTTAAAGTACAAAATTTTGCAAAATTTTCAAAAGAGTTTTTAGAAAGCAAGAAATTCTATTTTCATAAAGTCTTATTTAAAATTTTAGATATATTATAGGAATATAAAAACACACAAATAAGAACTTAATATATGTTGAAGAATTTAGAACTTGAAGAGATTATGCAAGCCCTACGATGGATGAACTTCATTGTAGTATTCAAAAACCCGCTGTAACCGCTAAATCATTTGAACTTAAACCTGCTACTATCCAAATGATATCAAGTAATCAGTTTGGGGGAGCACCAACTGAAGATCCAAATTTACATCTTGCCAATTTTCTAGAATTGTGTGTTACATTTAAATATGATGGTGTATGAGATGATGCTATTAGACTTAGATTATTTCCTTTCTCACTAAGGGATAAAGCTAAGATATTGTTACATTTGTTATCACTTAGATCTATCAGAACTTAGATTGATTTAGCTCAGAAATTCCTTGCTAAATATTTTCCACCAGAAAAAACTGTGAAACTTAGAAATTGTATTACATCTTTTTCCCAGTTTGAAGGATAATCTATTTATGAAGCATCATAATGATTTAAATAACTCATAAGAAAGTTTCCACACCAAGTTATACCAGACTGTTTAATAATTCAAACATTTACTATGGATTAGCTGGATCTCTTAGATCTATTATTGATGCCGCTGCTGGTGATTCATTGACGTCAAAACCATTTTATGATGCTTATGTGTTAGGTGAAGAACTAGCTATAAATAATTTTCAATGCCTTTCTCAAAGGGAAAATCTTAAGAAATTAGCTAATATTAATTAAACTGATGCTTTTGCCAAGTTGCTGCAATTTTCAAGGAAGTTGGACCAATTTAGAATGATTTTTTCTCAACTAGTTTCCATGATTGAAGAGACCACCAACTCCATTTCCTCAAAGGATTCGACAACAAAAGTTGGATAAGAAATTTTCAAAATTTAGAAAAATTTTCAAGAAGCTTATAATTAATATTCCATTTTTTGAAGCTTTATAACAAATATCAAGTTATGTAAAGTTTATGAAGGGTATTATTAAAAAGAAAATGAAGTTTTAAGATAATGAAATTGTTGCACTTATTGAGGAGTGTAGTGCTATATTTCAAGTAAAGCTTCCTGAAAAGCTTAAAGATCCTAGTAGCTTTACAATTCCATGTCCAATAGGAGACATATTTTGTGGGAAAGCTTTATGTAATTTAGGAGTAAGCATCAACCTTATGCCATTATCAATATTTAAAAGATTGGGATTAGAATAAATATCCCCTAATACTATAACTTTGCAGCTAGCAAATTGTTCAATAACATATCCTAAGGGAGTTATAAAAGATTTCCTAGTGAAAGTGGATCAATTTATCTTTTCTGTTGATTTCATTGTGCTGGATATGGAGGAAGGTAAGGAGATACCTATCATTTTGGGGAGACCTTTCCTAGCCACTGAAGGAACAATGATAGATGTGCAGAAAGGAGAATTAACTATCGCGTCAATGATCAAAAAGTTTCTTTTAATATTTTCAAATCAATGAAATATCATGCAAAAGGTAAAGATGATGTATACTATCGAATGGATGTGATAATATATTTAAGTAAATGTCATTTCAACAAAACTATTGAAGAAAAATCTGAACTTAAAAAGTTAGAACACGAACAAGAAGAGGAATTAGATCAATACAAAGATTTTTGTAAGGAAGATTCAAATTATTTTTAAGAAATTTTTAAAGTTTTTGACACGATAGAGAAAGATACATGTTTTTTTCCATCAATTGAAAAACCTCCTGAGCCTGAGTTGAAGTTGCTTCCTGAACATTTAAAGTATGTATTTTTTGGTAGTTCCTTTACATTACTTGTTATAATTTCCTCAAAGTTAGGTCCAAAAGAAGAAGAGAGTTTCATGAAAATTTTAAAGAGTTATAAGAAAGTCTTTGGATGGACAATTGTTAATATGCAAGGAATCAGTCCTTCAATTTGTATTCATAGAATTCATATGGAAGAGAACTACAAACCCAAGGGTGATCCTTAAAAGAGATTGAATCCTATTATGAAAGAATTTGTTAGGAAAGAAATTCTAAAGCGGTTAGATGCTGGAATTATCTACCCTATTTCAGATAGTGCATGAGTTAGTCCATTTCGCTGCTTTCTTAAGAAAGGAGGAGTGATTGTGACTTTAAATGAACATAATGATTTGATATCAACAAGATAATTCACAATATGCCAAATATGCATTGATTATAGAAAATTAAATCTCGCCATTAGGAAAGATCATTTTCCACTTCTCTTTCTAGTCAGATGCTAGATAGACTAGCTGAGCATCTTTCTAGTCAGATGCTAGATAGACTAGCTAAGCATAAATACTTTTCTTTTCTAAATGGATATACTAGTTATCACCAAATACAAATAGCTCATTAGGATCAAGAGAAAACAACATTTACTAGTCCTTATGGTACATTTACATTTATAAGAATATCCTTTGGTTTATGTAACACATCTACTACATTTCAAAGATGTATGATGGCTATTTTTTGCGATTTAATAGAAAAAGGGATTAAAATTTTTATGGATGACTTTTAGGATTTGGAACTTCATTTGATTCATGTTTAGAACATTTATCAAAAGTTCTTAAGTACTTTGAAGAAACAAATTTAGACCTCAATTGGGAAAAATGTCAATTTTTTGTAGCATGAGGAATAATTTTGGGACATCAGATTTCAGAAAATGGTATGGAAGTACACCCTACAAAAATTCAAGTGATCACTAATTTACCTCACCCAATAAGTGTGAGGGAAATTAGGAGTTTTTTAGGGCATGCTAGATTCTACAAGCGGTATATTAAAAATTTTTCAATAATTGCTAAGCCTCTTTGTCATTTACTTGAAAAAAATGTAATTTTTAATTTTGATAAAGAGTAGCTAAAAGCTTTTGAATTATTAAAAGAAAAATTAGTCACTGCACTAATTATTATTTCACCAGATTGGGAAAAACCTTTTGAATTAATGTGTGACGCTAGTGATTATGCTATTGAAGTTGTTTTGGGACAAAACGTGATAAGATTTTTAAAGTTCTCGACTATGCTAGTAGAACTCTTAATGAATCTCAAATTAATTATACAATAACTGAGAAAGAGTTATTAGCAATAATATATGCTTTTGATAAATTTAGATCATACTTAATTGGACCTAAATGTACTGCTATTAAGCATTTAATGAAAAAAAAGATGCAAAACTAATATTAATAAGATGGGTTCTTCTTTCACGACTTGAATTAGAGAAACCACTCAATTTTGAAAAAGAGATTAATGAACATTTTCAGATGAAGAATTGTTCAATATTAATGAGTTGTGTGTTCCATGGTATGTCGACATTATGAAGTTCATTGTTAGTGATATTATACCTATGGAATGACATACCAACAAAAGAGGAAATTCTTATTTGTAGCTAAAACTTATTTTTGGGATGACCCATTTTTATATAAACAATGAAATGATCTAATTACTCAAAGATGTGTGTCTTTAGAAGAAACTTATGACATTATCCAAATAAGTCATAATTTTGATTTTGGGTGACATTTTGGTGTTGATAAAATAACATAAAAAAGTTTACAATCTAGATTTTATTCGCCTACATTCTTTAGAGATGTTAATACTTAAATCAAAACTTGTGATTAATGTTGGCGTCTAGAAAATTTTTTTAGGAGAAATGAGATGCCCCTCAATTATGTGTTAGAAGTTGATATATTTGATATTTGAGGATTAGATTTTATGGGATCATTTATACCATCTTTCAAAAATCTATATATACTGTTACCAGAAAACTATGTATCCAAATGGATAGAGGTTGTTGCTTTACCTCAATGTGATGCTCAAAGTGTTGCAATGTTTTTAAGAACAAACATATTTTATAGATTTGGGATGCTGAGAGTAATCATAACTGACCAATGAGGTCATTTCAGAAATGCAATAATGGAAAAGTTATTAAAAAAATATCATATAAATCATAAAATTGCTACTACTTATCATCCTCAGACAAGTGATTTGTTATCCAATCGTGAAATTAAAAGAATATTGGAAAATATGTAAATCCAACCAAAATGGATTGGTTAGTCCAACTTGATTGTGCTTTGTGGGCTTATAGGACTGCATACATAACTCCTATAGAAATGTCCCCGTACAGGCTAATAATTAGGAAAGCTTTTCACTTACCAGTTAAACCTGAGCATAAAGCATGTTGGGCAATTAAAGAGTTTAATTACAATTTAAAAGATGTTGGTGAGAAAGGTTATTGCAATTGAATGACCTTGAAGAGATAAGAAATGGATCTTATGAAAGTGCTAAGGTTTACAAAGAAAAGATGAAGATGTGGCATGATCGAAGGATTCTTACTAAAAAATTTCAGCCAGGATAACAAGTTTTGCTTTATAATGCAAGGTTAAGATTATTTATAGGCAAACATAAGTCCAAGTGGATGGGCCCATTTGTTGTGATGAAAGTTTATCCCTATGGAGATGTGGATATCAAAGATCCTAAAACTGACAAAATATTAAAGGTGAATGGTCACAGACTGACAGCCTACCATTTAGGTGACCAACTTAAATTAAATTATTTTATGATGTTGGGTGAACCAGAATAAGCGATGGTTACATCAAGCTAACAACATTAAACCAAGTGCTCTGTGGGAGGCAGCCCATAGTTATTTTTATGTTTATTTTTAATGTTGTGTTGTTGTGTGAAATTTAGAAAATTTTGATAGTATTTTTGATTATATATTAAGTTAGTGATTATTTTAAAACCTTTAAAAGATGACTTAGAAATGTTAAAAAGAGTATTTGGACGTTAAGTTAACCTGTGTTAAATTGAACACTAACGCTTAAGCGCCAATATACGGCTCTTAAGCACGATAGTTAAAAAACATGTGTGAATTTAGGGTTTGAAAAGTTTTAACTGAGATTTGGTTGTCTTTAACGTGGGAGACAGTTCTAAGATGTGTCTAGGAGTTATAGAAAGAGTCAGGAGCCTATAATAGAAGGGTTATGTAAGGATATTTATCATAAATCAATTCTAACCCAAAATCCAATATGAAAGAGAGAGATTTTAGAAAAATGTCATCTTGGTAGAGTGATTTGAAGAAGAAGGAGGAGGAAATGAGAAAGAAGTTTTTTAGTTAGAGTGCGCAAGAGTTATACAATGGTTTCCTCCCTGTTAGTATCAAAGAGATAGCAGAGAAAATCACTAAATTGAGGCTGAAATTACTTCAATTGAAGCAAAAGTGATGGAAGTTAATGTGCATCTGGATCATATGGGATGTAAACTTAAGATGTAGTTTAGCCATGCTAATTTTATAGAAGAAGTAGACAAGGCTATGTATTTGGAGAACAAGTCGATTGAAGAAGATTCAACTAGAGTAATTAATCATTGTCCATTCTTTCAGATATACAGTCCAAATGTTGAAGGAGAGACTAATGAGAGGCCAGGATTCATTCCACTAACTAAATAATGGAATTAAGTTCATAGTTTAGTCTTTGTTTAATATTAAGTGTATTTAGTATGTTATTTTGTGCTAATTATCTAGTGTTTGTATTATGAATTTGCTCTTCCAAGACCATTTGGATTGATAAACTTTCTATTTAAAAACATTTTTAATTGTTCGTGAATGAATATAAGTGTTTTATTTGTGTGAAATTTCATGTTATTATGTGTTGAATCGTGTTATTAAATTTCATGTTATTATGTGTTGAATCGAATTAGTTAAGATTGATGAATCTTGAGTAAGAGACCATGTAGGGTTAGTTGACTTAGGCTAGGAGTGCATTTCACTTTAATCAAAAAAATCAAAATTTGTACACTGGCGCTTAAGCGCTAAGACCCGTGTTTAAGAGTTATCTATGACGGGACACAGGCTCCTAAGCGTTGAACCATTGGTGCTTAAGCGCTAGTTCACAAAAACCAATTTGCGAATGGTTTTAAGTACAAAATTGGTTCAAAAACACCATTACCGCACCTTTTCATCGTCTTCAACCTCAATATTTTGCAATTTTGGAGCTAGGGATTATCATATTTAAATAATTCTTTGAGATTGGAGGCAAAAATTGCTAGATTTGATATCCTTGAGGTAAGAGCTTCACTTATATGCAAAAACTTTTAATTTTCACCATGTATTTTAAGCACATTCATGAACTACCCAAAACTCACTATTTATGGTGAAAATTTGGGAAAACTCTATGGAAAAGACATAGATTTGTTAGTTTAAGCTTTTAGGAGTTGAGCTTAGTGATTTAGAGTTGAATGTGAAATTTAACTTTAATTTTATACATTTTTATAAATTTCACCAATAATGAAGAGGAGTAAGGGGAAGGCTCCATTTGATTCAACCAAGTTTATCATTTCGAGAGCTCAGGATCAAAACAGTGATTCACCGCAATCAAGAAAATTGATTCGTGAGCAATGTTTTAAGAGTCTGGGAGGAGCCATGGAAGATTTGATTATTTACCGCCAGTGTGAGCGGTTCTGTTATTTTTTTGTTGTCGTAGTGATTTCTGTTATGCGGGAGTTCTATGCGAATCTCCCTGAAGGTGATGAAGAAGGAGTCATGGTGAGGAGGAAGACAGTGCCTTTTCCTTTAAGGTAATAAATCAGTTTTATTAATTGCCCTCAAGTACTTTATGTTTTTATTCAAGCTATAGTATTACAAAAGAGGATTTAGACAAGATTATTTCATCTTTGACTGATGGAAGAAGACTTTGGAAGATAACAAATGAAAGAAGAGTAAACTTTTTTACTTTAAAGTTGGATACCACTGCAAAGGCATGACCTTATTTTATTTCTGCATGTCTGCTACCTACAAATCATTTGAGTGAAGAGAGTCGAGATCGATCAACCTTGAACTATTGCGTTAAGCAGTTCAAGCCTATTGATATTGACACTTTGATTCATGTATTTATTCTCAGTTCTGCCGTCGCTACTACTACTATAGGTTTGAGATTCACATCCTTGATCTTTTCCTTATGAGAACAGGTTGGATTTAGATTTGATAGCTGGGAGGAGATCTTACAGCCTCTA
Source organism: Phalaenopsis equestris (assembly GCF_001263595.1). Lineage (NCBI taxonomy): Eukaryota > Viridiplantae > Streptophyta > Magnoliopsida > Asparagales > Orchidaceae > Phalaenopsis > Phalaenopsis equestris. The sequence goes on along the minus strand of NW_018238118.1, from coordinate 214,140 downwards.
AATCCCATTACCAGTGTTAATGTGAAATCTTGTTCACATCATTCTATTTTTGGTTGATGGGGTGAATTCTCCAGTAGCTCTGCTGCTTTGACGTCACAAGCTTCTACTTCGTATGCTTCAACATCACGAGATCAGTCTTTTGAACATAATTCTTAGTCATAGCTTTTGAATAGGATTTTGAATATTGTCATTTATACCAATGAGAAGGTATCAAACTTAGAACATTTTGCAAGCATATGAATGGGTATATGACGAGACATAGTGATTATGAGGGTGAATTTAATTTACTATCAATTATTTTTCCTTATGCTACAGTCATGTATGTTTTTTAGTGTGTTTGTTTGCTTCTATGTTATACTCCACAACATAGAAGTCTGATGAATCTCTATATGTTAAGAAATTTAAAATTTGATCAATTTAAATTTTTACTCATGTTTTAATTTTTTGTACTTGCATATCTAGGATATGAAAATTCTTGCAAGCATGTTACTTTTAGTTTTCATTCCTGCCAATATTTATATGATGCTAAAATGTTTTATTTTTATTAAAAAATTAAGTTTGGGGGAGGGATGAAAAATTTTATAAGGAACTTAAAAATTTACTGAATTGTGTTTCAAATAAATTTGATTTTGATTTGAAGAAAAAAGATCATGTTTATGAAGTTATATTAATGAAGTAAAATTTTAAATATAGAAATGAATAAGAGAATTTAGTTAAAATTTACAGTTATGAAGAAAAACTTAAAAGTTAAAAATTTTTAGTGTGGAAAATGTTAAATGTAGTGTAACTATCTTTAGTAGGAAAAATGTATTTTTGAAAAATTTAGAAGATTTAGATTTTTATTTTCAAAACTTAAATTTCTTTTATTGAAATTTATTTTAAAAATTATTATTTTGTTTTTAAGTGAAACAAAATACCAACTCCTTGCTTTAAGAAAGGAAGAGTGAGATTCAAAATCATTAAAGGCCTATCTAGATATATCAATTCTTGCTTGAAAAAGGAAAAAAAAGAAAAAAAATAAAAATAAAAAGAAAAGGAAAAATTAAAAAGAAAAAGAAAAGAAAAATTTAAAAAGAGAGGAGAAGCTAGAGGATTAGTGTCTAATAAAAAAATGGATCCACATCTGATCTTTTTAAAGTATAAGACTTGAGAACTCTTAAGCTTAAGGATATAATATAGTAAAAAAAATTATACTTAATAAAAATTTTCAAGTGGAGAAGATAAAAAACCTAAAATCTATTTTTGGAGAATCTATAATATTTTTGAATTAAATAGAAACTCATCTTTTCATATTTCTTAAATTTAAAATTTCTAAACTCTAAATTGGTCTCATTTACTAATATTTTTTCTAAATTGGACTACTATATTTAAACATCAAAATTTTGGTAACTTCTAAAGAAACTCATATATATCATCTACCAATATTGTTTTTTAATTATTGAAGGGCCACTTAAGGGCAAGCAACATCTTAAGTTTGGGGGATTTTGATACACCTAAAATATATAGTATTTTTATACACATTATTATACCTATTTTTGAAATATTGCACTTTAATGAAACATCTTTGTGTGTTTTTCTTTCAGGTACAATCAAATGGATGAAAAATACTAAAAGGAGTGAAACAGAGTCAAATTTGGAGCAAAAATGAAGAAATGTGCAAAAATAAATTGGGGCGCCTAAGCACCAGGTAACCCGCGCTTAAGCGCCAAAAGTAGTTATTTGACAATTCATTGAATTTAAACAAATTTTTTAATAGGTTTTTGAAGCAACCCTAGGTAAAAACGTGGGAAATATCCCATGGAGACAAAAATTCATTCAATTGGCTTTTGAGAAGGCAACTTCTAGAAGATTCATTGAATGGAGATACATTTTGAAGGGACACCAAGGCACCCCTTGAATTTTTATTAATGAAGACTTGGATCATCAAGAGAAGAGTTCAACCACCCATCAGATTTTACAACCATCATCCATCCAAGTAACTGTCGCCGACGCTGCCGACCATTTCTTTTTATTTTGAGTGTTAGTTTGTATTGTGAGTGAAGGAAGATAATTCAAAGGAACTTAAAGACATTTAGTGGAGAGAATTTGAGATAAGTGTTTATCTTTGTGACTACACTTGGTTTTAATCAGATTTCTTATTTGTGTGCTTGATTTTCTACTTTTAAACTCATGTGTGGTTGTATTTTCTCCATGGACTCTGAGTAGTTTTCCTTGTCTTTTTCCTTAAAATGATAAGTGATTAAGTGTTTAAAGTATTAGACTTCAATGTTGGAAGAAGTTGTCATGATTTCAAACCTTGCACTTTATTTACTTCTTGATTTGGCAATTTAAGATGTTAGCACCTGTTGTGAGGACATGTATGATCCGAGATGGTATTGTCTTAGTGAACAAATGGTTAGGATCACATTTTGATCTCATGAATGAGAATATGGTTCATGGGGTTGAGTGCAAATAAATAGTGAAATAAACTTGTTGACGGTTGAGGTCTAGTTTTTCCTCTTAGCAGCCTAGGGTCTAGCCATAGAGTTTTGCTGTTGACTATTCATATAAAAATAGAAAGGGAACCTTCACTAATAAAAATTCTAAACCCTTATTTGCTCAAATTAAATTTTCGCATGTTGGTCCAACCTCTACCACTTTGTTGGTGGGGTCATTATAAAGGAGCTCAAGGGGAGTCCCCAATAGGATGGTTAGACCTTAGGACTAACTTTGGGTGATCTAGTTTAACCCTGGGTGATCTGGTTTTTGGTGGGGCTAACTTGCACACACTACACTTTTTCACTTTCCCCGAACCTTAGGACCCCTTAGGTTGGCCTCCTGACTCCTTTTAGAAAGCTCATATGGATGAGTTTATACCCCTAGTCTTTGGCTAAGTGTGTTAGAAGCAGCATATTGAGCATCCAAAATGAATCATCACATGGCTCATCTTGGTTTGGCATATCTCTGTTTGGCATGGTTTCATGGCTCATTGGCCCATTTTGGCCCAAAACCACCAAATTACCAAATTACCCCTACAACCTTAATTTTTGCCAAAAATCCAAAATTTACCCAAATTTGTCCAAAAATCATTTCAAACAAGTCACCACTACCTAAATTGACCAAAATTCACCATGACAAAAATTCACCAAAATTACCAAATTTCAAAAATATCCACAAAAATTGCCAAAGTTATCAAAATGCCCCTCATGACCTAAAAATTCCAAAAATTCCCAAAAATTCTAAAATAATCCCAAATATTCCCAATTTTAATTTTTGATCATCAATTTGACAATTTTTTACCAATTTAATCCAATTTGACCAAAAGCACTAATTTGCTCTAAAAGGCCCAAATATCCCCCAATTAGCCCCAATCTTAGCCCAATTGACCCCAATCTTACCCAATTTCAATTCTAAACCAAAATTTAGCATCTCTAATTCCACTCTAAACAAAATTCAAGCCCAATTTGATCCAATTGCAAGCCTAATTTCATTCAAATCAAAAAGGCCCAATTTTGACTATATGCCTAAATCCACCATATTAGCCCACCAATTCAACTTAAAATCTCTTGAAATTTTGCCAAATCTCTCATGGAATATTACTACACCAAAATTAACATTCAATTAGCTCAAATTCAATTTCCTTTTTAAAAGCCCAAAGCCCACTATAGTTAATTCCAAAAGCCCAAGTCCAAAGCCCACATGACAATTATTCCCTTCATCATCCACTTGATTAAAATCATTCCTAAAGTCCTAAATCCAAAATAAAATCATTCTAAATTAAAGAATCATTCCAAATACCACCAAAATATTTTATAATTTCAAAAATCCCTCCTCATGAAAGTTGAACAAGCCAAGGACAAGCCATGGAGCCACTCTCAAGCTAGAGATAAGCCATGAGAGCCATGCCACATCATCAAGCTATTATTGGTAAGAGGCTAAACCACTTTGAAATATCCTTAAGATTCTTTTAACCCCTCCCATGAAACACTATAACCTATTTTTAGCCAAATCTACTTGGATAGGGACTTCACCATGTTGATTAAGCTGAGCCTCTTGATTTCCCTCAGCACCCAAATCAACCTTGAGGGGTGAACCCAACCCCAAACCATGATTTGACCCAAATTGACTCAAAATAGCCATTTTCCCATAATATTTCAACTCATACCTTTACACAAGGATAACCCCAATTGATTTCACCAAGACCAAGCACTGACCTCCTTGAGCTAGATGCTGACCCCTCCCTGGCTGGCTAGCCACCTTGGTGGCCAGAAAACCCAAAATCAAGAGCACCACCTAGGACAAAGCTAAAAATTAAACCCATCCAATCTGGTTCATCCTAATTGGATTCTTTCACATTGTTGGCATCCACATAAGCAACTAAAAACACCCGCCAATTGCCCCATGTCCCTTGTGGCCTCTCCTTCCCCCTCTATTTAAACTCACCCTCCATGGCCAAAGAGGGAGAGCTTGAAATTCCTTAGGGAGAATCTGCCTAATTGCTTCCAGAGCCTCCTTGAGACCTCTTGAACTTAACCCAACCCTCAACCACTTAAATCCACTGCTCGAGCTCAATTTTGAAGCTCAATCTTTAGGCCGAAACATGACACCTCTCAAACCTATACCAAATTAAAATTAATTGCACCCACACCATCCCCACAGTAAGAGAAGAAGATCCCCCACAAAAGTCCCATCACCAGAACACCCTACGGTGGACTTTGAGCAAACCCATAATTTGTCCTTGGTCGAATTCATATCTAGGCAATTCACCAAGGCTTGAGGCTCAATCCTTAGGCTCTTGGGACCCCCACGAAGCTTTTACAAGCATCCAATCGAGGCTTCCCCTCTTGGACAAAGGAATTGAAAGTTAACCCTAAATTGACCTTCATTTGATTCTCCATGTGTATAGAATTGATTTAAGAGTCAATTGATCATACGGATATGCTCTCCTCGTCAAGATAAGTCTATAGGAACAAACCGCACTTGATTTGGTTGAGAATCGAGCGGAGCGAGATATTAGGGTTTGAAAGTGGATGGTTTGCGGGTTGGCTTCATTGGGGATGATGACCATGCACCATCTGATCTTCCGTATATCGCTTGGACAGTTCTCATCGCGCCAAATGGAGTCCGGTTCAAAAAGGGGAGCTGACACGGATGGCGGTGCACAATCCCACAGCGACACGCGTCTCTTCGATGCATACGAGGCTGACGCAGATAAGTACAAAATTAGTATATTTTCTTAATTATTTAAATGCCCAAAACATAAAAAATCCATAACTTTGTGTAGAAAAATCATAAAAATAAAATAAAAATACCTTGTTGCTCACTGAAGAGAGGAGAACAATGTGGAAACATTTTCAAGTTTATTTGACGTATGTTTTATTTTTAATTAATTAAATAGTTTTTTTCTTATTTTGATTCACCAATTTCATAGACATTTCACCATGACCTGCTCTTTGGGGCTTTGATTCTATCTGTTATGAGGATGCTTTCTATGATTTTTTCAAGGTTAGGGGATATCTCTAGGCATAGATTTTAAATTTTCAAGATAATGGTCCCTATTTTGGTATAAATATTATGCTAATTAAAATACTCATCAGAAAAACTCAAAACTTATTTTGGTAGGTTCACCGTGGTTAGAGGACCCTAAAAAATATAAACTTGGTTTAAATCTTTCAAAATAATCTTAATTATCACTAACTCTAAAAAATTAAATAAAATTAATTTGGAGTATATATAAATATAAATGGCATAAAATCATTCTCTACTGTAATTTAATGTCAGGGAGCTTCCTATAAAAATTTCAAGTCAATTGGAGTTAATTTAGTCCCCCAAACGGATTAATTAAGTGAAATGATATTTTGATATTAAAATAATTATTATAATTAAAGAACAACTCAAAAAAAATTTTCAAAAATTAGTTTTTGGAGCTCCTTGTGACCAGAGAAACTTAAGAAAAACAAAATTTGAATTAAAATAAATTCTTCATTTTTGAGCTATTTTTGGGCCTTTAAATAATTAAATCATAAAAATCACAGATTTTTAAAAACAAACTAAAAATTTTGAGAACACCTTAAAATATCACATTTGGCTTCCTCATCACTTGGGACCAATTAAAATAATTTTCCAAATTTTCTAATTCAAAATATTAATTTTAAAAGCTTTAAAATGAATTTTCTTTAATTTCTCATTAAAAAAATTCCAATAGATATAATATAAATAAAAAAAATCTAAAATTTATTTATTTGAGTTCCGTGGACTCAGGCGGATTTAATAAAAATATAAAACCTAATTTTACATTTAAATATTATTTTATATTTAGTTAATACTCAAAATAAACAAATAATTTTAATAATTAAATTAAATCTCAAAAAAAAAATTAAAATTAGGTCAAGTGGTCCTCTAACCTAGGTGAACCTCGAAAAGTTTTATTAACGATAGAGGTTTTATTTTGGTTGAGTTATTAAATTTTCATTGAAAATTCCTATTCTTACATTACAAATAATTATAAAAATTAAATAAATTCAAAAAATTCACATTCTGACCTCTGGTGTTTTAATTAGCTCATGAGTGAGGTAACATAAAATTTTCAAGTCATTTGAGTCTAATTTAATGAATTATGGGGTGTTAAGGTCTTAGGGGAAAAAGAGGAATTTTGTAATTGAAAATTTAATTAATATTTAGACCTAATCTAGAGGGTAAATGGGTTATAAATGATTTCAAAATAACATGTTTTGATGATTGGAACATAGAGAGGGATAAGTGGTAGAAACCAACTTAACTTTGAATTTCATAAAGGATAAATTTATAATTTTTCAAATAAATGAAATTTTGAAGAACATTTAAATAAGGAGATATTAAGGCGAGGGGTTTCATTTTGAATATCATAATTCTCTGATTTTTGAAACTTAATTGATGGTTTTAATATAATTTATGATTCATGATTGAGAGCAAAAATATTTAAAACCTTTCTCTTAAAATTACAAATCTACCCATTAAATTTTACGGTCTTAGTAGTGAACTATGCATAATCAAAATTTTGTCTAATGAGGTTTAAGAAAATAATTTATAATTAATTTAAAATATTTTAAAACACTACAAGCCCATGCTTTACATAATCAAATTAATTAGTCTCTTAATTAAGTCAAGTTGCCCCTAAGGGCCTTTGCCTACATAATTTACAAATGAGATATTAAGTGATACTTACCGCACCTAAGAGATAATTAAAGCATCATGATTCACTGAGCATAAGGGTATTAATTGGATGAACATTATAGCAAATATGATAAACCAAAAATGAGCTCAAGATAATTCCAAGGACTATGAAATGTCCAAGGTATTACCCAAGGCTTCTTCATGATTCTTTGGAAATCTTGAAGGTCATGTGAGCTTATTATAATTTGCTTAATGAAATCATCCTTAAAATTTAAATACAATAAAATATGATATAGGTTCTGGTAGGTACAACTCAAACTTGTGTCTTCTGCTTTCCTTACAAGCATGCTTTAATTCCTGCAAAACTATATATATACATACATACGTACACACACACACAAACACACACACACACACACACACATATATATATCATGTATGTGCGTTGCAAGTACTGACTTTTCAGGTGGAGGAACGAGAAGACATGCCAGGTATCTTTTTTCAGTTTACAATGCTTTCTTTTCACATACTTTTTATACTGTACTTTTATGCTTATAAACTTGCATGTTAAATAATGGTGTCACTCTGAATGAAAACCAAAACTGCTAGGATAGCTACAAAATTGAAAACCAAAATTAAAATTAACGAAGATAAAAATTCAACACAACAACATTCAAAATTTAATCACAAACATCACAAAATAATAATTGCAACGAAATTAAGACGTCTTTATTGGATGATCAGGAATTCCTCGAAGGAGGTAACCTACAGGTTCTAACGCGATTTCCCACTGTCTAAATGAAAGTATGAAGCTCATTAAGTTGAGTTTAGTAATTTCATTTGAACTAAGTGAATCAAATAAAAAATAATGGTGCCAGAATGAGAGAACCGTAGGATCTTAATTCGTGTCGCTCTAATCAACTTTAATATGCCCCATAATTTTTAAAAAACCATAAACATAGGGACATTTACTTTGACATCATAACCTGACACACTAGAAAACTTAGAAAACTTAAACTCGTCAATAAACTCGTCAAGACAAGGAGCTTGGAGCTAGCATTGTGGGTAGCACGACCATCTCCAACAGCAAAACATGTCTTCACCAGTTAAATCATTTCTTCATTAGAGTTAAATAACAAACCCATAGGACTTTGAGGTTATTTTCTTATGCAAAATAAATCCTCAACTCATCTTTAGGCCTTTGTACAATCATGTTGTGCAATATAAGCCCTAACTCATCTTAGCCCTAACTCATTATAAGCCCTAACTCATCTTAGGATTCCGAGGTTGTCTTTCGTCATGACCTAAACCCTCACATCTTCCAAGAAATTTGTGTGATTGTTTCACACGAATGTAAGCCCTAATTAATGAAATTGGCAGGATGAAACATTTAAATTATCTCTCTCCGAAATTGAAGCCAAAGCATAGGGTAGCTTGGCAAGTCATCAAGGTTCTCATTCGGATCTATGACATCCCCTAGTTCTTCCTCTTTCGGATTCTACAATAAATATTCTAAACTTGAGCTATTGCCCTTTCACATTGTTTTGTCTGATTTTGTTGAAAAGTCCCAATCCTTTGACCTCTTTAAAGATAATATCCCATAATTTTTATCGAGAGTTTTTTTAGGTGACTTCGGTTATCTAGGATGTAATGAACTATAGGGGGTTGCCCTTATAGGAAGCTTTTTTGAACCCAGCTTAATATAAACCCTATTTAATTCTTTGAATTAAATAAGAGAAATTTTTAGCTTATAATAAAATTGTTTCACAGACTAACAGATGTCATATATTTCCTATTTTATTTGATCGAGCCTAAACTTCAAGTCTTGTGTAAATCCTTCGGGATAGATACAAAATTTGAGGTATTGTGCTCTTTCATTTAAACTATAAAAAAAAATTAAATGTCCTTCCGAAGCGGATGATGGGATTTCAATTCTAGTGACCGACAACTTCTAATGAGCAACTCCTTAACGAAAATAGTGTCGACAGCTTCTGGCGACACCACTGGGGAATTTCTTCTCTCTCCATTTAAATCAGAGAATATTATCTTCATACATCAGTAATGTATTCATGTCCCTTATTGACTAGATTACTCTTCTTCCATTGACATGCTTCACCCATTTCTTTCTTGGGGATGCACAGTTAACTATTTTGGACTTCAGGATCGTCTGTTCAGTCATCTTCAAACAAAGAGGTTCAAGAGTTCACTAAAGACTTTTCGATCTTCGTGTGGGGTTGGACCCCCAATAGTTGTGTTGGTGGATTAGTTCCACCTGGGCATTATGCGTTGTAAAGTCGACTCCACACCGGGTCCCCAGAGCTTTCTTTTTGAAGATGCTTTGTTGACCTCACTTTTGGTTGAGGTCTAGAAACTTCTTTAGTAGCCTAGGTCTAGCCATAGGACTTTCCTATTGACTAGTCTTAGAAAACTAGAAAAGGTACCCTCACCATTAGAAATTCAAAACTCTTCTCTTTACTCAA
>NW_018238118.1:198454-199000 GCF_001263595.1 Phalaenopsis equestris | reverse complement strand
AATTAAACTCTTTTAAAACACCACAAGTCCAATTAGGACTAAAAGTTTGGCTAAGTGTTCTTAAACAAATTGATTTGCCCTTTTTAGGGTCTTCACCCACATAATTTTAGAATTACCTTATTCTTGGGAATAATCAAGACATCAATGTTCACTGAGTATCGGGATATTATGAGTGAATTATTAAGTAACATAATAAAGTTTAAATGAACCCAAGGCCTTTTACCAGATATTAAGAAGGTTGCATGGACCTGCTCCCTACCCTTAATCTAGTGAATACCTTAGGGATCTTTTAAACTTAATATGTTTTACTTAATAATATTATCCTTAAGATGCAACATAGAGTTAAGAAGGTTTCTAAAATTTTACTTTTCCAGCTCTATATACATAAATGCTCTGACATGCATTTTGAGTTTCAGGTGGTGGAACGAGAAGACTCGCGAGGTACACTTTTACAGTTTACAACGTTTTACAGTCTTTCTTGTACTTTTCTACTGCTTTTCTTTTATGCTTACTTACTGCATAAAAAACACTTGCATGTTAAAAAAA
>NW_018238118.1:191492-197468 GCF_001263595.1 Phalaenopsis equestris | reverse complement strand
TTTTCCCGAACCCAGCCTAATATAAACCCTATTTAATTCCTTATATTAAATAGGGGAATTTGTCGGCCAATATATTGGTTTCGCAGACCAAACGGATGTCATAACTTTCTCTAGTTTATTTGATCGAACCTCATCCTCAATTCTTGTGTTCATCCTTCGGGATAGATACAGGATTTGAGGTAAAGCGCTCTTTCATTTAAACTATGAAAATTATGGGGTCAGTTTAACTTCATCTTTTTCAAAACTAAAATTTTTAAAAACGTCCTTCCGAAGCGGGCAACGGGATTTCAATTCCAATGACCGACAGCTTCTTACGGGCAAACCCCACACCAAAAATAGTGCCGACATGCTTCAATGGCTTTCCTGATGCTCACCTTTTCTTGTAATTTGCCAACAAGCCGTGATGCTCGCAATGCCGCTCCCACCATCAAGTTCAGGACTGGAGTTGATGAACTTCAAGTCATCCTTGGAAAGACCTCATTCATTGTAATGAAGGTCGCTGCTCTGGAAGTTTAGGTGCTGAACCTAACCTAAACTTTCCTAAGGAATTGCCTTCTTGCATGAAGGTGGAAACGGCTACTCCCCCAGCATTTGCCAAGCCTGTTATTCCAGCTTCCACAAAGGGAAAAGAAATTATGATAGTAGAAGATGAAACTGATAAGTTTACCATCCCTCCATCAGTATTTAAAATTAGATAGAGGTCAAACTCTGCACCACTGACTCGATCACAAAAGAAAAAATGCAGCCCAAAAGCTCGGAGGGCAGTTAAGGCCCAAACTTCAAAAAAAGCACGGGATGATGAATTTTCTCATAAGGAGGAATTTGGATTACATGAGACCTCTCCACTTCTACAAGGGATTAGGTTTCATCCCTTAATGGATACTAATGTGTATGAAAGTATCCAGAAGATCATTGTTACTTTACCGTTACCTCTTGGACATGATGGGAAGAGGAAGAAGCCTGCTCCTATCACCTAAGTCAGCGCAGTTTTCCAAAGACTAGCCTCTAACGAAGGTTATTCAGTTGGTGAGTTACTTAAATGAGTGGGAGGTGCAGTATCTCCTGACATAAAGAAAGAACTTCTAAGGGACGTTAGATATATTAGGATATCTCAAAAGTCAACTAGAGCTTTGGCTACTCATATTTCCGTCTGATTTCGCCTGGGAAGCCAAGTTTATACTACCGTTACTACTACAGATTGTGTTACCTCTACCTCTCCAAAGTCTACAGGACATCGACTGGTCCAGTCACTTCTAGGTCCAAAGATTCAACCGGTTATTACTCGCGAGAATGTCTCGAAAGGGGGAAAGATGACAGAGTTACCCGATATTGTGATTGTTTCGCACCGTGGGGAACACACTCCTCTCCGATATGTCGATACCTTTGTTAAGATACCTCATCTCAAGACATCATCGTCAAGAAAGAGGGTGTGGGAACCCAAAGTCACCATACCAACACGGTGTGGAACAAAAGTCTAAAGTACCCAATGTCGTCGCATCTATTGCTACAGAATTTAATAAACAAATGAGGGAGGTTTAAGAAAATCTTCCAGGTGTCAAGGAAGTTCATGAGCAATAATCTAAGAGAAGGTGAAAAGCTCAGGGTTGAGATTTCTAAGCTAGCAAGAGAACATGATGTAACCATTAATGATGATGATGATGAGGATTTTGATTTTCATGATTATCTAAAAGAAAACTTCATGGATATTCATGTCATTGAGACTTCAACTGCTTCATCAGCACGTAATGCCCAACCTCTCGTCGAAGGGAACACCGCAGATGATTTACGCTTGGCTATTTTCTTAAAAGATGAGCAAATTAGTCAAATGGAAAAGCGAAGGGATGAGATGGCCGCCACCATGGCTGCCATGGCTACAGTTAATGAACAATCCCAATCACAAGAGGTATCTTCTCCAGGAGTTAACCAACCTGAAATAATCCATATTACTGACAAACGAAAAGAAGTTGCTTCCGCTAATGGAGAAGAGTAGCAAAAGAAAGATTCCTCGCCAAATACCATGCCTGAGAAAGATATTAAGCAATTGGTTGAACAACAAGTTCGAGAAGCCTTAGCCCAGTCTAAGGGTGGTGCATTGATTTTATGCCATACTCTGAGGTTTTGTGTCACCGAACCTCAAGATATTTGACTGGACTGAGAATCCTATGCAACATCTAGCACATTTTCGAGTCAATTGTGGAAACACAGGAGGTAATGAAGCCTTACTGTTCCGACAGTTTGTTAGCAGCCTATCAGGGATTTCTTTTGATTAGTATGTCGAGCTACCAAACGGATCAGCTAAGATGTTCAACAAATTGGAGTAGTTGTTCGTAAAGAGATTTGCTGGAGCGCAGCACCATGTTTCTATTGGAGATCTCGTAGTGGAGAAGCAAAGACCCAACGAGAAACTAGTACACTACATCTTGAGGTAGAGAAACCTTAGCATTAAGTGTGAACCTCAACTACAAGAACATCATGTTATTGAGATTCTACTCAAAAGCATACATGGGCAAGTAGCATTCATGCTCAAGGGACTCATCTTCATGTCCTTCGAGAAATTGTTAAGCAAAGCTAGCAGTTTGCAACAAGAAGTTAAACATATGGATTCCTAAGAGAAAGTAGGGAAATTCAAGACAACCAGAGCATTCGAAAAGAGGTCCGGGACAATGGCAGGTTGATAAAGGAAAGAAACCAATGAACATACATGTAAAGAATTCTCACCAAAATTCTCAGCAATCATTACATCGTGCTCAACAACAAATACAACAGTATGAACAGTCGAGTCAACATTCATACCAAGGAAGATCGTACCAGATTGAAGGTAGAATGGGTCCAACTCTTTCAGAAAGAAGGAGAAGACAATATTCCTTCAAAGATGAGGTTGTGCCAAAGATGTTAAGAAATTTAATGAAGAAGTCTCATTTCTGGTTGCCAGAACTAAAGAAGCCTGAAGAGGTTGATAAGAATGTGTTGACCTCATTTTGAGGTCTTTTTTTCCCTTCCTTGGATACCCTAGGATCTTGCCTTAGGATTTCTATATTTTGACTCTCCTAGAGAACTAGAGTGGGATCTACACCACTTAGAAATTCGAGCTACTTCTTTGCTTTTTGAAGTTTCATATGTGCGATTTCAGAGCCTCAACATTCGATTGAGTTGATTGAAAAATCGACATATTGAAGCTCAAATTAAACTCGTATAGAAATTTGAAAGACATAGGCAGACCTCACGACGTTCGATATTCGACTTTCTGTCGAGAGCAATATGCTTGACATTGGTTGTCGTTTATGTGAGGAACGGTCATCGATATATTCGTTAAATGGTGACTTTACATAAAGAAGATACCCACGTTTACATAATTTCACTCACTACAAATAACATTCACACTGTATCACACCCATCCACTTTGTTCTTTCTTTCTAATTCACACATCATACTTTGGATGCTCCATACTTAGATTCACTCAAATTTGGCCATAAAATCCTTTTTATAATCTTGTTAATCCATTTCAAATTTGCAAATCTAAGCCAAGTTCAAATATCTGACACTTCATCAAACTTTGAATGAATTTGGACTTTTCTTGGAACCACATACTTTGATGAACCTACTTGAGCATTGCAACAATTATTTGAATCACTTTGAACACCTTGAAAATCACATGTTGAGTTATTTGAAGCTTCTTTAAGAAGCTTCCTCCTTGGCACCAATAATTGTGTAAATTAACCATTTATCAAGTTAAAGATTAATAAGAATTTTGTTTAACTAATTAGCCACTAATTAATATTTTATTATTAATCATTAATCATTAGCTAGTTATTTATGTAGTTATATAATCATTAATTAGGATTTACTAAACTAATAAAACATTAATCAATACGTCAACTTTGATTATTTAATCATGAATCAAATATTTAGCAAGCATATATCAATTGTAATTAAATTAATAAAATTAAAATTAACTTAAGATATCATGTTATCTAATCATTAAATGGTAATCAATTCTATTTATTATAATTAACTTATACTAAATTAAATTAAAAATAACTTAAATTTAAAAATATTCACATTAATTTCCATCCAGTAAAGAGTTTTTAATTAAACAAATTAAAGCAGAAATTTTACTTCTCTCAAGTAGCCCTTGCTACCTTCTCCTTCCTCCTCATCCCTCGAAACCCTCACCAACAGTAAATTGAAGCTAGCTGGGAAGGTTGCCATGTAATCGAAGTGTCTGAGGAAGGCGATCTCCATTTCTCCCATCTCTCTCCACCTTCTCCGCTTCTACCGTCGTGTTTCCTCGCATCCCCTTTCGTACGCTTCAATCGAATCCTGTAAATCTGCCACAAGCTTCATCTCCAAATGCCCTCGCTTCTTCAGCCGTCACTTGCTGCTCAGCATGGCATCTCTATCCAGCGAGTGCAGCCGAGCCCTCACAAGAGCAACAGAGAGGGGAGATCGATTGATGTCCGGGAGGGCGACAAAGAGAGATCGGTTGCGGTTTCGAGAGGCACGTACGACAGAGGGCAGCGGAGTAATTGGGAACAAAACGCGATGAGGTAACACGGCCCGCGGGGATGGTCCCGCGGGCGACGTTCTTTATAAAATGAAAACGACGGTTCTCAAAACGCAGATAAAACGTGGATAACAAACACTATGGCGGCGTTTTGAAAACGCTGCCTGCTGTTCTAAGCTGTCCCAAACGGGGCCTAAATTTTGAATGAATTTGAACTTTTCTTGGAACCACATACTTTGATGAACTTATTTGAGCATTACAATAATTATTTGAATCACTTTGAACACTTGAAAATCACATGTTGAGTTATTTGAAGCTTGTCCAAGAAGCTTCCTCCTTAGCACCAATAATTGTACATTTGGGTTACAAGCTAGCCCAAACTCATTTGTTGGCTTCCAAAACAAGCTACCACTGACATCTCCCCTCGCTAATAAATAGCCCCTTATTTCTTGAAAACCGAAGAGGCTTCCCGCGCCAATGCCGGTTCTTTTTTTTCATCCCGCCGCGGTTCGCTGCGTGCGATTCTTTCTTCCCTACTCGATTCCCTCATGTAGCTACCCTCTCCCACGAATCTAGCTAGTTCCCCCCTCCTCTTTTTTTTCTCTTGTTCGGATTCTCCTCTTCCTTTTCACGCACACAAGAAATCAGATCCTGCTCTCTTCCCTCAGTTCTTGGCCGTTACCCTTGCAACAATCCATTCTCTGTCAGTTTCTTGCTTTCCCTAATTCATGAATCAAGAAGTACTCTGCAAGGACATCCTTCATTGAAGAGGCTGTAGAAAGAGGAAGAAGTTTTATGCAAAGGAGATTTTGACCGAATTGTTTGAGATGGTTGCTCAGCTAGCGGTCTCATTTTCGGTTACGACATTTGGATATCAGACGGTGACATCGATGGATTTATTTCTGATAAAATCCTTCCAGACAGTGTACACTACGGAGAAGGGGGAGACGAGTATGAATTAATACTGCAGGTTCGAATCCCAAGTTCAAACCATGTTCACATCATCCCTTTACCTCGCAGCTTTCATCACTTCCTTCTTTGCGTCTGCGATTACTTGGACCTGTGGCCGGAAATGGTTCATATTCACCAGAGGTGCAATTTTTCTCGTCAGCGCCGCTCTTAACGGCGCTGCGGGGTAAAGGGAGGGGCCATGAAGACCTCACACTTCCTCACACTCCCAGATCTCTACTCGAGAGCGGCCATGATGACTAAGCCCGTGCCATAATTAGCTAAATCCATGGCAATTAAGACATCCAACAAGAGTTCACCGACATTGAGTGGCAGTTCGGCGACGATATGAAGAATTGGGTCGTTAAGAATCTCATCAACACCATCTTTGATGCCAAGCGATTGATTGGTAGGTGGTGTACTGATGCGACGGTACAGAGTGATATTATGCTATGGTTCGTCAAATTTATTTCTGGACCTGAAGACAAGCTCATGGATTGTTTTCCAGTATATATATATATATA
>NW_018238118.1:175042-191468 GCF_001263595.1 Phalaenopsis equestris | reverse complement strand
TATATATATATATATATAACAGTTTACAGCAGAAGAAATCTCATCTATGGTTTTAATTAAGATGTGTGAAATTGCTGAGGCCTACTTATGGTCTGCCGTAAAGAATGTTGTTGTCACAGTTCTGCCATACTTCAATGACACGCAGCGCCAATCCACAAAGAATGTTGGTATCATTGTTGGTGTTAATGTTATGAGAATAATCAATGAGCCTATCGCTGCTGCCATCGCCTATGGCCTTCATAAAAAGGCTTCCAGCGTAGGCAGCTGTAGGAGACACTCATTCTTGGAGGCAAGATCTTGCAGTTGTCACTAAATGGTTGCCAGGAATGACAGCGATTCGTTCCCCGCCTTTAAATCCTAACAATTCGTCTAATATGAAGTCGAATTTTGAGGAGAAGTTCATTTCACATCAACCTTAAACTACAGTACGATGGCCAAACTTCCTTTGTGTTTGTTCAATTTTCTCATCCGGGCCCATCCAGTTTCACTGGGCACAGTGGCCTCCCCAGAAATGGTTTTCAACAAGCAAAGGACTTATTGGAATCGGACCGAACATATAAAGAAGATATTCATGGGCTATATTTTCTGCAACGGATTCTGTTTGCATTTTGAAGATCCTTAATCAAGATGAGACACTTCTTCTGTACATCTTGGTCTTTGGTGAAGTATCACTTTACTTGGGGGAGATAGTTTTGTGGCGAATCATTTTTCTCTTCGCTGCATTTCTGGTTTTGCTGTTTTGAACGAGGCTGGTTACTGCTCAAGCATCGAATTCGTCATCGTGGCTAATATTGCTGGGTGATGCCCCATCAGTTGTTGCCAAGGGTGGTTTGTCTTGCCCTTTCCCTAACTCCATTGAATATGCTTACAAGTTTACTGTATTAACTGATTCACCAGACACGATATCTTGGTGTGATGTTCAATTGACAAATAATGGCATCGGTTTGTGCCTACCTAATATTAAGTTGGATAACTGAACAGACATTTCTCTATAGTTTCCTGATGGGAAGAAAAGCAATGTTATCAATGGGGTGTCAACAATGGGATGGTTTCCTGTGGATTATGATGCTCGTAGCTTATCAAATATTTCTGTGATTCAAGGAGTTCTATCACGATTTGATAGATTTGATGGTGCCTTGTTCTCTATTCTTACCCCTCAGGATGTCGATGGTATGGTTAAGGCATCCGCCCTTTGGCTGGATATACAACATGATACTTTCTACAGCGAGCACAATTTGAGTATGAGGACTTATGTTCTTTCTCTATCAAAAGTGTTCCAGTGTACTACACTTCATCACCCGAAGTAGCATTTCTCAGCAGCATAGCATCTCAATTTAAGAGAACCAAGACAGCTTTTCTTTCTCTTTCTTGATGAGGACATTCCTGAACCTTCTACAAACCAAACATATGGTTCTCTTTAAAAAAAAAAAAAAAAAATTGACATTCATTAGAACATTTGCTTTTGGGATTCTTATTCCCAAGCAGTACATTTGGCATGTGACATCTGACCATTACCTTCAACCTCATACTTCCATTGTTTCTGTTGCGCATGCTTCCAACTTTGCTAATGATGCAATATTGAGCTATAGTTACAGCTATGATATGTTATCGGAGGTTCTTTCATTCGTTGACAATGGGGCCTTTTCTGTGAATGATATGTTTCCCGTCTTTTTGCTTCATTTTATTGTTACACAAATTCCACTTAGATATATAGATTTAGGAAGATTTACCCACATACCACCCAACTTCTATATATTTAAAAATCTAACACGAAAATTTTGCTTTTACATTTATGCCACCCAAATGTCTCTTATCACATAAAAGATATCACCCTTTTAAACTTAAAAAAAAGTGAAATATACAATTTCAAACATTGGTAAAGTGGCAGGAATGTAAAAATTGAAAGTTTAAATGTTAGATATATAAATACATAAGAATTGGATGGTATGTATGTAAATATCCCCTAATTTTAATGTCATGGTATTCAAATATAAAATTAAAGCCTTTTATTTTCTCCATTAAACTGATATACATAGTTTTAAGTAGTTCAATCATTTGATCCTTAATTGATGAATTTGATTGCATAAGAATAAAGCATATTTTTAAGGTTCATATACGTAGTGTATTCCTATATAAGCTTTTACCATCATATGTTGAGTAATATTCTCATACAAAATTTTCTGTGCGCCTTTGCGAGGTAAACCTGGTCACGGTCAAGACATTGGAAGAGCATGAAGCTATCCAGGAGCAAACAAGACGAGACGATTCAAACTTTGCGTCGGTGAGATCAATCCAAAACCACTTGGCTTTTATTTTAAAATCTTTTCTTAGTTTTTAAATTTTTTTTATAAATATTGAAACATTTAAATTTACAAACTTTCAAACCCAAATCAACAATAACAAACATCAATTCAAAACACATTGTAACAAACACATTAAATATCTGTAACAAGTCATTTTAGATATGTTCTTTCTTCTATCTCTCCTCTTCTCGGAACGAGACGACGACGTGATCAGTTGACGATTCATCTCTGGGAGGCGGTTGAGACGACAACAGAATGTGGAAAGAGTAGTTTCGACTGAACCTCGATAGATTTAAATTACTTACTTATAGGACATCGAGTTCATTCGTCTGGCACGACGTAAAACCTCATTCACTATCTTTTAGGAATTTCTACGATTTTACATCAAATGATAAAAGTCTGAAACTTTTTAGGATTCCGAGATAGTTGTCTGATACGACATAATCCCTCTTATTTCCTCGGGTCATTTACATATGAAATGTACAAGCCCCAAATATCTAAGTAATTTGCAGGATTGAAACATCACATAATTTATCTTTCAAAAATGTAAAACCAAATCATAGGTCAGGTAGAGATGTCACTGAAGTTTCTTTGGTATATTCGATATCTCCTACTTTTCACTCCTTTGGATTCTAAAAATAACTGTTCTTATTTGAACATGTCCCATTTGACTTTTCTAATAAACAATCGTGAAAACTTAAACGTTGAATTCTTGAAGATGAAACCGTGATCATAATTGATAGTTTTCTTAGGTGACTTCAGTTGCCTAATATGTAATTAATTATAGGAGTTTGTCTCTATAGGGAATTAAGAACCCAGATTAATCTAAACCCTATCTAATCTGTGTATTATATAGGAGAATTTGTCGGCTATAAATTCCGCGGACCAAAATATAGTCATAAACTTTTAAGTTTAGATAGTTAAGCCTACTAATAAATGATACGTTCATCTTTCGAGATGATATATCATTTATGATATCATGCTTAGTTATTCAAATTATTAGATATATGAGGTCTATCATGTCTCATCATTTTTCAAAATAAAAAGAATATATCATTTTGACAAAATTAAAATTATATTATATATATTATATTATATTTAAATTTTAAAATCTTATTTTCAAAGAAGAAAAATAGACGACAGAAAGATAGTCCCAATTTTTTTCTATACCATAGAATGTTGGGGCATACAATAGGTGGTTGTTTCATCTTCAAAGATTGGCTCGAGAGGAACTTTAAAGAAGGAAACATAACAATTCTAAAAGAGTATATGAATGAGCCGGAAAAAGCTTCTGTGAATATGATTTTGGCCAAGCCAGTCATCCTAATAGATCCATATGCAGAAAAAGACAGATGGAGCACAATTTGGAGCAAGTCATCCAAGAAGATACTGGATCAGATGTAGACCACTTTAGCTAAGGCAACAGTTAAGGGTCTACAACCTACTCAGCTTAAGTTAGAGATTTTGCCAGAGAAGTCACCACTATCAGAAGAGAAGATCGATAGTGAGAAAGGTAGGATAGGGGTTGCCTCTGTTAGATTGGTTGTGTCGGATTTGGGGGAGAAAATCCTCGAACTCTTGACCATGTATGATTATCTTTTTGCCCACCGGGGTATTATGAATATAATGATTATGATTTCGTGAATATAATGATTATGGAATATAATGATTATGATTTCGGCTACGTTTTGGTTGTTTCTAATGATAACGTAACTAAATTTGTTCAATCTAACTCCGATCTTGATTCTCAAACCGATCCTCAAATTGTACTTGAGTCCGATAAACCCATTAATGAGAATGAAGAAAATATCGACAATACCGACTACGATAGCATCGGGAGTGAAGAGCCAGTCCTCGAGTGCCACGATGCACCACTTGCCATCAGTTTGGATCTCTCCGATGAAGAAGAGACACCAGAAATTTTTCCTACAGACTCTCAGAAAGAAGAGATTACAGAAGTAAATCTAAGGAGCAGGAAAATATTACCCTCAAGGTTAGCTCCTACCTTTATGATCAGCTAAAATAGATAAAGAAAACAAATAGTCACTCAAGAAGAACTACCTTGACCTCCTCCAGTGGAAGAGCCACATAGCCAAGTGAAAATCTGAGGATTATACAAAGTTAATTATAATGTGCTAGCTCATCTTAGGAGTTTGTCGACCAAACTAATCATTTACGACGTTGTAATCCTATCAAAGGAGATGAGAGAATCTCTGGTTACAGCCTTGCTCAACCCAAAGATTTGCTTGGCTCAGTTGACCAGCACATCCTCGGATGAAGTTTGTTCGTTAAAAGAATAGCCTGGGATAACATTCACGGATGAAGAATTGTTGCTCGGTACAAAGACCATAACAGACTGCTCTACATCTCCGTCAATATCAGCAGATTTGTATTGTCTAGATTCTTGGAAGATCCGGGAGCATCACCAAACTTAATGAGTATACGTACGTTACCATATTTGGATATTGAAGCTCAAGAGCTTACAACCAATAAAATGATGTTAAGAGGATTTAATCAGAAGGGAGAAAGAGCCATTGGATCAATTACATTATTAATGAAAGTTGAATAACTAGTAACAACTGCAAAATTCCATATCATCGATGCAGAGATTTCTTTCAATGCTCTACTTGGAAGACCATGGATTCACGAGCATAATATGGTTCTATCATCATTACATTAATGTATCAAATATTTCAAGGAAGGATAAGAACATTGTATTAAAGGAGACTTACAACCGTTCTCAGTTAATGAAGTAGACATTCATGAAGATGCCGCCTACTACGCACTTCCAAAGAAAATAGTCTTTTCTTGTGAAGTTGTGACAGATGCAATGGAAGATTCAAAAGAATCACAAAGAAGAGGACATTCAACTCCGCTTCAACAATCTACTATCGTCTCTTCACAACGGGGTGGTAGAGGTTCTTTTAGCCGAGGCCGGGAACATGGATGAGGAAAAACCAACACAATTGTTGAACAGACTAGGCCAACCATCAACATCGATATGGAAGAAAGTTCTGATGAAGGAAGTTCCGAGGAAGAAATGGCGATGATAAAGCAATAGAAGCCTCAATACGAGATCTCCTTAGAAGACGTAGAAAGAGACGTCGATGTATGATCGAATCAATTACTATGTTAATGTCATGACCCTTACTTCGTTCTATCCTCAGAAGGTTGAAATTTTATAAGTCAAGGATGTCCATAGTGATGGTTTGAAATCGATCATGTTTTACCATGCTTCACCTTCTACCATTCCTTAAAATCATGTAAATTTGGATGATGGTTCTAATGAACTAAGGGAATTACCTTTTGGTTACTTTTCTCCTTGTGTACAAAATTTAATTCAACATGGATATGTGCCAAAGAAAGTGCAAAAAGATAAGTTACAACTTTTTGAAAAATTGTGGAATGTTAAAAGTCGAACTCCTAATTCAAAACAAGGTCTCGGATTTGGTACTCTAGGACCAGTTGATGATTCAAAATTTTGCATGATTTTTACTAATGAATTAGAGGAGAATTGTCTCAATGTAGAGGATGACTCTCAAGATCAGTTAATAGATGATGTTCCACCGGAATTTGAAGAAGAAATTAATTCAATGGTTGACGAGTTAAAGGAAATCAACCTCTGGACTGAAGAGCATCCCCGACCAACCTTTATAAGTTCCTTGCTCGGCGAAGGAGAATCCATAGAGCTGATAATGTTATTATTGGAATTTAAAGATTGCTTTTCTTGGAGCTACGATGAAATGCCAGGACTATCAACAAAAGTTGCAGTTCATAAGTATGGGGTGGATAAAATTATGACCGCCGTAAAACAAGCTCCCAGAAGGATTTGCTTCGAGATAGAGCAACAAGTCATTACCGAGGTGAATAATAACCCACATGGCTAGCCAACATTGTACCAGTTAAGAAGAAAAATAGACAAATTCGTGTATGTGTCGACTTCTAGGATTTAAATAAGGTATGTCCAAAAGATGAATTTTCGTTACCAATACCAGAGTTGATGGTGGACATCCCTTCGACACATGAGATTTTCTCCTTTATAGATGGATCATCGGGTTATAACCAAATACAGATGTCTCCAGATGATGCAGCACTTACAACTTTCAGGACGCCGATCGAGATTTTTTTGCTACACAGTAACGCCATTCAGATTAAAGAATGCTGAAGCAACGTATCAATGAGCAATGAAAAAATTTTTTTACGACCTCACTCACAACTAAGTGGAATGCTATGTGGATGATTTGGTCATAAAAAACAAATAGAAATTAGACCATTTGTACAATTTGAGGATTGTGTTCAAGCGATTACGAAAATATAATCTTCAGATGAATCCCCTAAAGTGTGCCTTCGGCGTTATCGCCGAAAAATTTCTAGGATTCGTTGTTTGTCACCGGGGAATTGAGATAGACCCAGATAAGATTAAAGCTATCTTGAAATGCCTCTTCCTAAAACTTTGAAACTACTGCGTTCATTCCAATGAAAGTTTGCATATCTTAGACGGTTTATTTCTAATCTCTTAGGTAGGTGGCAGGCCTTCTCAGCATTAATTAGGAAGGACACAGGACACCAAATTTAAATTTGTTTGGGAAGAGAAATGTTAGCGGGCCTTTGAGGATGTTAAACGATACTTAATGACACCTCCTATTTTGGCAGCCCCTATCCCAGGAAAGTTGTTGATACTTTATACTATGGCTTTAGATGATTGCCTCGAAGCCCTATTGGCTCAAGTCAATGATGAGGGTAAGGATAATGCACAATACTACTTGAGTCGTCGTCTAATACCAATAGAAGTGAAGTATCAGCCTATCGAGAAGCATTGTCTAGCTTTAATTTTCACCGTCCAAAATTTTAAGCATTACATGATTTCTCATTTTCTCATAAAATTACCCTCATTTCAAAAGTTAATCCATTGCAATATCTAATGACCCGACCAACACTTTCCAGATTTCTAGCAAGATGGTCGATGGTTTTATAACAATTTGATATAAATTTTATTCCCCTCTGTGTTATCAAATGACAAATTTTAGCAATTTTTTTTGCTGCACATCCACTTTCAGCTGGGTCCCCACTCAATGATGAACTGTCAGACAAGCAAATACTGTAAATAGAACCCTCCAATGCCAAGACATTGGTAGATGTATTTTGATGGAGCTTCTTCAACCAGGAAAGATAAAGGATCAGAAATGTTTATATCAGGAAAAGCACAGATTGGTTTGATTTTCATCACGCCAGATAAAGGTATGTTGAGATTCTCTTATCACCTGACAAAGCCGTGTACAAATAACCAAGTAGAATATGAAGCGTTAATCACCCGGTTAGAGTTGAAAATCTCAATGGATATAACCATTTATGGTGACTCTCAACTTGTCATTCAACAAGTTTCTGGACAATACAAGATTTTAAAACCAAGATTAGTGGAATACCATCAGTACACGATGAAGCTCTTAGAGCAGATTCCTAATGTGACTCTATATAGGATTCCTCAGAGAGATAATGCTCATGTTGACTCTCTAGCATGTTTTGCTAAAGAGTTGGCGTGTTCACCAGAGGATTCCATTGATATTACAATACAAGGAAGACGAGTCTCGAGTCGACCTCGATAAAATACAAAAGCTCGAAAAAGAAGAAGGAATGATGATAAGGAATGATGATTGTCGTTGATTGTCGTTGCTGACATCAATGAAGATTGGTGTAAGCCATTAATAGAATATTTGCAAACGGGAAAGTTTCCAGAAGATAAATCTGAAGCATATCACATAACAAGAAGGGCTATGTCGTATGCTCCGGTGGGAGATGTTCTCTACTGGAGGTTATTTGATCAGATGTGGCTGCGATGTTTGAGCAGAGACTAAGCATAAATATTGTCAAAGAGGTACATGTCGTATTATGTGGTGCTTACTAGTCAGGGCCAAAAATGAAGATGAAGATCAAAAGTCTCGGATATTATTGGCCAACGATGATATTTGATTGTATGGATACAGCTAGAAGGTGTCACCTTTGCTAAGTGCATGGGGTGTTCTTACACCAATCTTCGAATGTACTACACTCAATTGTTGCCTCATGGCCACTCCAGTGTTGGGGCATAGAAATACTTCGTCCGATAGACCCTCCATCCTCTAAGGGACAAATTTATCCTCGCTGCTATGGATTACTTTTCCAAATGGGCAGAGGCAGTGCCGTTACGAGAGGTTACAATGCAACATATTTTGCAATCCTTTAAGACCAATGTAGTATACCATTTTGTTGTTTCACTTAGAGTGATTTACGATAATGGGACAGCCATCAAGAGTACAAAGATCAATAATTTCGTCAAACAACATGAAATAGATTAGAGATACTCAACAATCTATCCCAGGGCAGATGACTTAGCCAAGGCTTTTAACAAAACACTAAAACACTGGTATTAACAAAACACTGGTACAAATTTTGAAGAAGACATTGGACAAAAATAAAAGAGATTGGCATAACAGACTACTAGAAGCTTTGTGGGCCTACCAGACGACGTTCAGGACTCCCACTTAGTGTACACCTTATGCGCTTGTGTACGGGTCCGAGGCCGTACTACCGCTAAAAGTTCAGACACCATCTCTCAGAGTTGCCATCACCAATCCAATCCTAACAATAGAAGAAAGTGCAAAACTCAGACTTGAAGAATTAGAAAGTCTTGAAGGAAAACGGCTAGAAGCACAACAACACTTGGAGCTCTACCAAGAAAGGATGGTGCAGGCTCATGAAAAATTAGTCTGCCCGAGGACGTTTAAAGTTGGTGATCTTGTCCTCGTTCTCTAAAGACCTATTCTTACACACTGCAAAATTGGTAGAAAATTTTAACCAACTTGGGAGGGACCATTTATCATAGAAGAAGTTTACTCAGGAGGATCTTACCAGCTGGTGGATTTCCGGGACGAAAGACCTATGCTGCAAGTTAACGACTGCTACTTGAAGATATACTAATTGACATGATGCCGCTTGAAATCGACATTTGTTTATTGAAATTTTTATTGTTCTGGGGTTATTTATTTGGTAAAACGTCTAAGATTGTGTCCAAAATTTTGTAATAATTTAACCTCAATATAATTAAATTTTTTTTTGAAATTGCTCATTTCATTTTTCTGTATCTAATTTCTAAATCTAAACTAAATTAAATAAAATTGAATTAATAAAATTTTTGAATTGTTAAAATTGTTGACGCTTCGTTTTGTTCTTGTTCACGCTGGATGTCAGCGCATTGATATTTTTTTTGTCTTCTGTAGAAGAAATGTCGGAGCGTAAGCTGATTTTTTCTTTCAAATATGGCTTAAATTTCGCACTGGATAAGGAAAGGGCTGCTTAGGGCGGCGTCATAGACCTCGATTTTGACTTTGGTCATGTTGATGTAAATTATGAAGGTCCCTTGATGGACGTTGTTAGCGAACGGGAAAGAGAAGGATTACCGTCTCTACTAAAAATTGGAGCTGAAGACGACTCTTCACGAAAGTAAAAAAAGATGATCCCTCAAAAATACCCAATGGAAGGGACCAGTCATCTACAGTCCCTGATAACTGCACCGACAGGAAATTTAATAAGTGCTGATGAGGATAGAGTGCCTGATGCACCACTTCGAAGAACGCAAAGTCTCAACGCCAACCAACACAAACACAGAGCCTTTCTATGGGAGGAAAGAAGAAAGAAAAGAGAAGCAGCTGGACTACTTACCCCAATTTCTGAGTGGAAGATTTATGAACCACTTATGAAAGAATCTTCTTCTAGTTTACCATACACAAAGGATGAGCTAGAGCCGACCATAGAGCCGATGCAAATGGAGATACCCCATGAGTTCTATATGGGTTGTCCAATGTGTAATCCAGAACTGCCCACGGGAGCATATATTGGGCGAGCATTTGTAGAATGCCCAGAATGCAATATCTTACACTTGGATTGCTACAGTTCAGCACATGAGTTCACAGCCGTCAAAGTGGAAGGTCACGAGGCAGAACATACAGACGCTAAGTCATATATTCCACTACCTGTAGATACAGAGCAGACACTGGTCATTGAAGAGGTTGACACAAGAAGGTCACCTTAACAATTTGATGATATTTTTACAACTGAGATGGAGAGAATGTACAGTGTAAAGCGAAGAGAATTTGAATTCTATGAAGAAGTTTGAGGTAAAATGGTCAATATATTGGAAGGTTTTGCGCTATATACTGGATTCTTCTCAGAGAACAATAAGAAGAGGATTTTGGACTTCGTATTTGATCTACAAGCCAGAGGCCAAGCTGGTCTACTGAGGCCATGAACATATGCGGAACCGCGAAAATGGATGCGCGAGAAAGGTAGAATAACCATTCAATGTGGATGTTGCTACAATTTCGTTGAAGACAGGCAAGAGAACCCCCCTGGTATCTTAAGATATGATGAGGTAGATCCGATGCCTTATGTGATAAAGAGAATGCTTAAAAGATTAGTTTGATGGAGTATACTGCCACCAGACTGCATCCCGAATAGTTGCATCATCAATATTTATGATGAAGAGAGTTGCATTCCTCCCCACATTGACCGTCATGATTTTGTTAGACCCTTTTGCACTGTGTCCTTTTTCAGCAAAAGCAATATACTCTTCGGAAAAGAGATTGATATCATTGGCCCTGAGGAATTCAGAGGGTCCGTTGAAATTCCGCTGCCACTGGGATCAGTGCTGCTCTTAGATGAAAATGGTGCTGATTTAACTAAGCATTGCATCTCAAGAGTGTGACATCCTCGAGTTTCCGCAACATTCATAAGAATGCGGGATGATAAGATACCACGAGGATTCCATTCGGACCCTGAGCTGGAAACGTTGCAGTCATATGAGTTATGAGAGGGTTGCACCTCTAGGTACACGTGAAGGGAATTATTTTCTTGGAGCGTAGCTGAGTAGGTCAGCTTGATAAGAAGCTCACCACACGAAAGATATTTAGCGGATACCATTTTTGTACCAAATTTTGCGCAACATACATGATATATGTACCAGATATGATTCAGTGCATGATATGTATTCAGTATTTGATGAATCAAATACATTAAGCATGTTGTAATTTGCTACTTCAGCATGTACTCCATTTGTTACTCGTTTTTTGCAGCAGATTAATGAAATTTCTTTCAAGTTTCAAATTGTTTGTCAGATAGCCCTCTCTTGTGCGATTGATGAGAAACCATAAGAATAAAGAATGATATAACGAAAGCTCGATATTAAAACTTCAAAATATTTTTTGAAAATTAATAAAAAAAAATATTTTTTGAAAATATATTTCGATAATTAAATATGATAAAAATAATGAGAAAAGAAAATTGTAAATTTTCTTGAGTTTGTTTATCTCAAGTTCGAGATTTCTTACTCTTTGCTTGCGCCGCGTGACTATTTTGTTCCACAAAATTACATATTTTGCACAAAGTCTCACGAAATCTCACAAATTTTTTTCGAATCTTCACATGTCATATATCTATGAATTCAACATCACAAGCTCTATACACTATGTTCACGTCGCTTTTTGGGGTGGACACTGACGTTCCATTCCCATATGTACTCTTTGGGAGAGACATAGATGTTCTATTCCTATATACACTCTTTGGGGTGAACACAGACGTTCCATTCCCATATATACTTTTTGGGATAGACATAGACGTTCTATTCCCATATACACTTTTTGGGATGGACATAGACATTCTATTCCCATATGTTCTCTTTAGGATAGACATAGAGGTTCTATTCCCATATATTTTATTGGGGATGGACATAGACATTCCATTTCCATTTGTACTTTTTTTGGGATAGAGATAGAAGTTCTATTCCCATATATACTTTTTGGGGTAGGCCCAAACATCCTATTCCCATGTAGACTTCTCGAGGTAGGCCTAGACGTCCTATTCCCATGTACACTTTTCGGTATATGCCTAGACGTCTGATTTCCATATGTGCTTTTTTCGGGATAGGCATAGATGTTCTATTCCTGTATATACTCTTCAGGGTAGGCCCATACGTCCTATTCCCATGTACACTCTTCGGGGTAGGCCCAGACGTCCTATTCCCATGTACACTTTTCAGGGTAGGCTCAGACGTCCTATTCTCATGTACACTTTTTGGTGTAGGCCTAAACGTCATATTCCCATATGTGCTCTCTTTGGGATAGACATAGACGTTCTATTCCCTTATATAATCTTTGGGGTAGGCCCAGACGTCCTATTCCCATGTACACTTTTCAGGGTAGGCTCAGACGTCCTATTCTCATGTACACTTTTTGGTGTAGGCCTAAACGTCATATTCCCATATGTGCTCTCTTTGGGATAGACATAGACGTTCTATTCCCTTATATAATCTTTGGGGTAGGCCCAGACGTCCTATTCCCATGTACACTCTTCGTGGTAGGCCCAGACGTCCTATTCTCACGTACACTTTTTGGGGTAGGCCCACACGTCTTATTCCCATGTACACTTTTTGGAGTAGGCCTAGACGTCCTATTCCCATGTACAATTTTTGGTGTAGGCTCAGATGTCCTATTCCCGTATGTGTTTTCTTTTCGGGATAGACATAGACGTTCTATTCCAATTTACACTCTTCGGGGTAGGCCCAGACATCCTATTCCCATGTACACTTTTCGGGGTAGGCCCATACGTCCTATTCCCATGTACACTTTTCCTTGTAAACCCATATGTCCTATTCCCATTTGTGCTTTCTTTTTGTGATAGGAATAGACATTCTATTCCCTGTGTATACTCTCCAGGATAGGCCTAAAAGTCCTATTCTCATATATACTCCTTGGGGTAGGCCCAAACGTCTTATTCCCATATACACTTTTCGGTGTAGGCATAGAAGTCCTATTCCCATATGTGCTTTCTTTTCGGGATAGGCACAGACGTTCTATTCCCGTACAATCTCTTTGGGGTAGGCACAGACCCCGTATTCCCATATGTGCTTTTCTTTAGGATAGGCGTAGACATTCTATTCCCGTATATACTCTCCGGGATAGGCATAAACATCCTATTCCCATATATACTCCTTGGGGTAGACACTGATGTCATATTCCCACACATATACACTCTTCAGGGTAGGTAGAGACATCTTATTCCCTTCTCTGTGCTTGCGTTTTTCGCTCAATTTGGCTCTCTCGTGCATAATTTCACCATACTACAATTTTAAATTGAGACCCAAAACTCTTTTGACATATTCAATCCTCACCAGAACTGTCCATTTGCCCAACGAATGTCCCTGAAATCTCCTTCTCTTTTCCTCAACAAGAGCCTTTTGTTACTCTCCAATGGAAACCATTCTCATTCAAGTCTACTCTTCATTTGTTGACTTAGAAATTTGTGTTAGTTCTGTTGATCTTGTCGGTCAACGCCAATATGTTCGGTGTGCTTCCTTGGCACACCACACCTATTGGCGGTCCATTTGTTGACCTTATTTTTGGTTAAGGTCTAGTTTTTTCTCTTTAGTAGCCTAGGGTCTAGCCATAGGGTTTTTTTTACTATTCCTAGAAAACTAGAAAAGAAACCCTCACCAATAGAAATTTTAAACTCTTCTTTGCTCAATTGCTCAACTTGAAGTTTACATGTTGGTCCTAACTTCTAGCACTTAGTAGGTGGGGTCAATATAATGGAGCTCAAGGGGAGTCCCCCATAGGATGGTCAGAACTTAAGACTAACCCTGGGTGATCTAATTTTTGGTAGGGCTAACATGCACACACTACACTTTTTCACTTACCCCGATTTTCACTTACCCCGAACCCACTTACCCCGAACCTTAGGACCCCTTAGGTTGGCCTCCTGACTCCTTTTGGAAAGCTCATATGGATGAGCATAGACCCCTAGTCTTTGGCTAAGTGGGTTAGAACAAGCATATTGAGTATTCGACATGAGTCCTCACTTGGCTCCTCTTGGTTTGGCATGGTTTTATGGCTCATTGGCCCAATTTGGCCCAAAACCATCAAATTATCAAAATACCCATACAACCCTAATTTTTGCCAAAAATCTCAAAATCACCCAAAATACACAAATTTGTCCAAAAATTATTTCAAACCACTCACCACTACCTAAATTGACCAATATTCACAATAAATTACCAAATTTCCAAAATATCCACAAATATTGCCAAAATTACCAAAATGCGCCTCATTAACTTAAAATTCCAAAAATTCCAAAATAATCACAAATATTCCCAATTTCAATTTTTGATCATCAATTTGACTATATTTGACCAATTTAACCCAATTTGACCAAAAGCCCCAATTTGCCCTTAAAGGCCCAAATATCCCCAAATTAGCCACAATCTTAGCTCAATTGACACCAATCTTGCCCAATTTCAATTCTAAAACAAAACTCAGCATCTCCAATTTCATTCTAAATAAAATTCAAGCCCAATTTGATCCAATTGCAAGCCCAATTTAATTCAAATAAAAAAGGCGCAATTTTGACTATACGCCTAAATCCACCAAATTAGCCCACCAATTCAACTCAAAATCACTTCAAATTTTACCAAATCCCCCCTGACATATTACTACACTAAAATCAATATTAAATTAGCCCAAATTCAATTTTCTTTTTATAAACCCAGAGCCCACTATACTTAATTCCAAAAACCCAAGTTCAAAGCCCACATGACAATTATTTTCTTTCATCATCCCTTGGATTAAAATCATTTTTAAAGTCCTAAATCCCAAATCAAATCATACCAAATCAAGCATCATGCCAAATCCCACCAAAATATTTCATAATTTCAAAAATCCCTCCTCATGAAAGTTGACCAAGCCAAGGACAAGCCGTGGAGCCACTCTCAAGCCATAGATAGCCATGAGAGCCATTCCACATCATCAAGCTATTATTGGTAAGAGACTAAACCACTTTTAAATATCCTTAAGTTTCTTTTAGCCCCTTCAATGAATCACTCTAACCTATGTTTAGCCAAATCTTCTTGGATAGGGACTTCCCCATGCTGATTAAGTTGAGCCTCCTGATTTCCCTCAGCGCCCAAACTAGCCTTGAGGGGTGAACCCAGCCCCAAACCATGATTTTAACCAAATTGACCCAAAATAGCCGTTTTCCCATGCTATTTTAATCCCATACCTTTACCCTTGGCCAACCCCAATTAACTTCACCAAGACCAAGCCCTGACCTCCCTGAGTCGGATGGTGACAACTCCCTGGCTGGCTAGCCACCTTGGTGGCCAAAAAACCTAAAATCAAAAGCTCCACCTAGGCCAAAACTCAAAATTAAACCCATCCAAGCTGGCTCATCCCATTTGGATTTTTGCACATTGTTGGCTGACCGACATTTTTTGTAATCAACAAATACAAGAATTTGATGGCGCTATTAGAAGATTTAATTTCCAGCAACAGCGTCCTAATTTCCAGCAACAATTTCCAGCAACAGCGTCCAAAGACTTGATCACAACTTTATAGATGTGTTTGATTTGATTAAGAGGTATAATTATAATATTCAATAATGTTAAAGTCGAATTTGTCAATGCAAGTATATTAAGTCGAATTTGTCAATGCAAGTATACATATCGCTCAAGTAATATAGGGCTCTAATGGAGTCCTAGATATCGATCCCACAGGGAGTGGTTTTGAATTACAGACTAAGACTTTAGAAAAGCAAGACTCTAATCACAACAACGACGTTCAATTTGCTTATCTGTCACTAATAGGCAATTGAAATAAATAGATGATTTTAATAATTAATAAATAACTAATGATATAAAGTAGGGTTTAATTGTGATAGTCAATATATAAGAAAACATCATTTTCCTTGTCAAAAAATTATAGTGAATGGATAAAATGAATTAGTTCAATTTATATTGTGTCAAGTAGGAACATACATATTTTTTACCCTTTGGTCCAGGCATAAAGAACATTGACTAATCCTATGCTTGGTTACAGATTTTGCGGCTAGGTTGGGAGGATGTCGGCTCTCACTTCGGAGCTCCCACGTTCCCCTCACCTGAGGGCTAACATCTACACATCAGCACCCAAACGATAGGAACGAATTAGAGATTTTAGTCTGTCACTCTAAAATCGCCAATTCTAAGCCCGATAGTAATATTTCTCTATTTATTTACACCCAACTTCCAAGGGCTTTGACCTCCCTGAATCTTGGATTTAATCTTC
>NW_018238118.1:174351-174876 GCF_001263595.1 Phalaenopsis equestris | reverse complement strand
CCTCGAAGTTCCTCTGAATCTCTTCCTTTCTTTACAACACACAAAATTCCTCTTCGAAGTAGCAAGGATGAAGAAATCTCTCACTTTCCCTCCACTCATACAATCTCTCAAAGAATTCCTCACAATTGTTACACTCTATTGGAAATTCTATACACTAATTGGTAACCTCCAAGGCTTCTTGCACTCTATATATTCTCCATTTTCAGTCAAAATGTTTTTTTAAAGTTGTAGATGAGCTTTCCCAAGAGTTGCCTAAGCATCCCTTCAAAATTTGGCCTTATTCAAAGCTTGAGTAGGCATACCCGTCGATCTCACCGTCGGTGACCTCGAGGGCACTGTCGGCGGGCTTCTAGAGAATTTTGTCCTGTAGTCTCGAGAAAATTATAGTTAATTTGTGCATCATTAAGAGTTTTACTAGCGTAGTATATCATTTTAAAAATCTTTTCGTACCTTTGTCCAAGAACAACTCCAATAGCATAATCACTAACATCACACATTAGTTCAAATGGTTTCTCCCAGTTAGGT
>NW_018238118.1:167750-170691 GCF_001263595.1 Phalaenopsis equestris | reverse complement strand
TTTTGAAATTTGATAGAGGCATAAGATTAATGCTGGCTCCCAAATCACATAAAGCTCTTCCATAAAATTTTTCACCGATAGCACACGGTATAGTGAAGCTACCAGGATCTTTTAATTTTTCAGGAAGCTTTTTCTAAATAATTATACTACACTCTTCGCTAAGTGTAACAGTTTCGTTGTCTGTGAACTTCCTTTTCTTTTTCATAATATCTTTCATAAATTTCACATAATTGGGCATCTGCTCTAAAACTTCTACGAAGGGAATGTTAACCGTTAACTTCTTAAGAATTTCTAAAAACTTAGAAAATTGTTTATTCTGTTTGTGTTGCTTCAACCTTTTGAGGAAACAGTGGTGGAGGTTTCTCCACAGTAATTTTCATTGGTGTAGATGGATACTCTAAATCTGGGTACTCATGATTCTTTTCTTTTTCGGTATCCACTTTCTCTTTTTCAGTTTCTATTTCTTTTTGCACTCTTGTCTTTAATTCTTTTCCACTTCGTAATTGAATCGCCTTGATTTGTTCTTTTCCTTGATCTTTAGGATTTGGTTCTACAGTACTTGGTAAAGTTCCTAATGTTCCGTTACTAAGCGCAGTAGCGATATGCTCTAATTGGTTTTCAATATTCTTAATAGCAGTTCCTTGATGCTGTAATTGATTTCCTTGAAGTTGTAATTGATTTCCTTGAAGTTGTAATTAATTTCCTTGATTCTGTAATTTTTGACCCATGTTTAATATCAGCTCTTCCATAGATAACTTCTTCTCCTTAATTTGAGTATTACTGTTAAATCCTGGAGGATAAGAAGGTCTACAGTTAATATTTCCCTGTTTGGATGAATTTCCTAATGGGTTCACTGAGTTGTTTGCTCATTATTGATTTGTAAAAGAATTGTTATTCCAATTAAAATTTGGATGATTGTTTCAACCTGGGTTATAATAGTTCGATTATGGGTTGTTGGGTCTATTAATAACATTTAAGGTCTCATATGAAGGTTGAACATCCACAAATTGCTGAGAAGAATTTTCTTCCATCATAGGAGGTGTTGAAGAATAATTCATCCCATAATGATCTAATTTCTTTGATATTGCAGCAATCTGCGAAACTAACATAGATATTGCATCAGAATCATAGATACTAGCTACTCTTTTAGGATTTACTCGCTCAAAGGCCCATTGAAAATTGTTGGTAGCCATCTCTTCTATTAATGAATAAGCCTCATCAAAAGGTCTTGACATTAGAGAACCACCAGCTGCAACATCTATAATCGATCTAAGAGATCCCATTAATCCATTATAAAAAATTTGAATCATTAACCAATCTGGTAACGAATGACGAGTTGTACCATTTGGATAATAGCAGGTTTAAGCTCAAATGAATTAGCAGCTACATCAGGATTTTGGATAGATAAGTGAATCTCATCTGCTGTAAGATTTGCATAATCTCTTAAGGGTCTAGGTTGGTGCTCATTTTCTATTCCGTGATTGTTCAAGTTGTTCTCCATTATATCAGAATTTATAGGTTCTCTTCTTAATTTTCTAATTCTTCTAACAATGCGTTCTAATTCTGAATCATAGGGTATAAGATTTTCAGGTCCAAATTTACGCATATAATTTGAAATCAGTACTCAGTAATATAATTAACTTAAATATAAATATAAAAATAAGTTGCAATTTAAGTAAAAATTTTTTAATAATTTTAATTTGCCCATTACTGTGATCGTGATTTTACTCACTTACTCAATCACTCCCGGCAACGGCGCCGAAAACTTGACTGACTTTTTCTGTAATCAACAAATATTAGAATTTGATGGCGCTACTAGAAGATTTAATTTCCAGCAACGACGTCTAAAGGCTTGATTGCAACTTTATAGATGTGTCTGATTTGATTAAGATGTATAATTATAATATTCAATAATGTTAAAGTCGAATTTATCAACGCAAGTATACGTATCGCTCAAGTAATATAGGGCTCTAATGGAGTCCTAGATATCGATCCCACAGGGAGTGGTTTAGAATTACGGACTAAGACTTTAGAAAAGCAAGTCTCTAATCACAACAACGACGTTCAATTTTCTTATCTGTCACTAATAGGCAATTGAAATTAATAGATGATTTTAATAACTAATAAATAACTAATGATATAAAGTAGGGTTTAATTGTGATATTCAATATATAAGAAAGCATCATTTTCCTTGTCAAGAAATTATAGTGAATGGATAAAATGAATTAGTTCAATTTATATTGTGTCAAGTAGGAGCATACATATTCTTTACACTTTGGTTCCGGCATAAAGAACATTGACTAATCCTATGCTTGGTTACTTGTTTTCTGTTTCTGTGGCGAGTCTGGGAGAATACCGACTCTCACTTCAGAGCTCCCATGTTGCCCTCACCTGAGGGATAACATCTACACATCAGCACCCAAATGATAGGACCAAATTGGGGATTTTAGTCTGTCACTCTAAAATCTCCAATTCTTCGCCCGATAATAATATTTCCCTATTTATTTGCACCCAACTTCTAGGGACTTTGACTCCCTAAATCTTGGATGTAACCTTCACTTTAGTTGTAAAACTCAACATATTTTAACAAATCAATTGGCCAGATTGAAAGTAAATTAAGATCGAAATGAAAAGATCATAACAATTTCTTAAACATTTTCATGACTTCACCAATTTAAATCACCATTTTACAAATCTCGAGACAAGGAGAAAGACAGAGAAAACTACTCAGAACTCATTGGGAATACACAACAAAATTAAGAATTCATATAAAAAATCAAAGCTATACAAACTACAAGTAAATAACTTATCTCTAATTTCTCCCCAAGAACACTCTTTGAAGTTCCTCTGAATCTCTTCCTTTCTTTACAGCACACATAATTCCTCTTCGAAGTAGCAAGGAGAAAGAAATCTCTCACTTTCCCTCCACTCTTACAATTTC
>NW_018238118.1:153903-167604 GCF_001263595.1 Phalaenopsis equestris | reverse complement strand
TACAAAGTGTGGTCTTATCCAAAGCTTGAGTAGGCATAACCATCGATCTCGCCGTCGGCGGCCTTGAGGGCGCAGTCGGCGAGCTTCTAGAGAATTTTGTCATGTAGTCTCAGGAAAATCTCACCGTCAGCGGCGTCGAGGGAGCCTTTGGCGGCCTAGTTCAAATCTTCACATTTTGGTCATTTTCGCTCCAAATTCGCTTATTTTTGCATCTTTTTGCTCCAATGACCCTAATTCATCATTCCTGCAATAAAACATCAAAAATATCTTTCTTTAAAGTGTAATATCATCAAAAACAGTATAAAATAGGTATGAAAATCTTAACATATTTTTCTTTTGTCATTGGCATCCACATAAGCAACTTAAAGCACCCACCAGTAGCCTTTGGTAGCCTCTTCTTCCCCATCTATTTGAACCCCCGCCCCTCCTCAATGACAAAAGAGAGAGAGCTTGAAATTCCTTGGGGAGACTCTGCCAAATTGCTTCCAGAGCCTCCTTGAGACCTCTTGAACTTAATCCAACCCTCCTTAGCCACTCAAATCCACTACTCGAGTTCAATTTTGGAGCTCAATCCTTTGGCCAAAACAGGAAACCTCTCAAACCTCCACCAAATTCAAATTAATTGCACCCACACCATCCCCACAGCAAGGGAAGAAGATCCCCCACAAAAGCCCCATCGCCAGAGCACCCTAAGGTGGACTTTGATTGAACCCCTAATTCGACCTCGATCGAATTCATGTATAGGCGATTCACCACGGCTTGAGGCTCAATCCCTAGGCTCTTGGAGAACAACTTGAACAACCCCTTTATATTCACCCTAAGCTTTTTGAGGCTTCCCCTCCTGGACCAAAGTATTGAAAGTAAACTCTAAACCGAGCTTCATTTGATTCTTCATGTGTATAGAGTTGATTTAAGGGTCGGTTAACCGTATGGATATGCTCTCTTAGTCAAGACGAGTCTATAGGAACAAAACACACTTGATTTGGTTGAGAATCGAGCGAGATATTAGGGTTTGAACGTGGACGGTTTGGGGGTTAGCTTCGTTAGGGACAATGACCACATGCTGTTTGATCTTCCGTGTAATTCTTGGATGGTCCTGATCGCCCCGAACAAAGCTACGAATCGAAAAGGGTAAGCTAACGCAGACGACGAAGCCCAATCCTGTAGCGACACGCTTCTCTTTGACTCGTACGAGGCTAACACGGATAAGTAGAAAATTAGAATATTTTCTTTTTTATTTAAATGACCAAAACTTCAAAATACAACTTTGTGTAGAAAATAATAAAAATAAAATAAAAATATTTTATTGCTCATTGAAGAGTGAAGAGAGGTTGCTCATTGAAGAGAGGAGAACAATGTGGAAACATTTTCAAATTTATTTGATGCATGTATTATTTTTAACTAAGTAAATAGTATTTTCTTTATTTTGATTCTCCATTTTCATAGACATTTCACCATGACTTGATCTTTGGGGTATTTTTTTCTATCTGTTATGAGGATGCTTTCTATGATTTTTCTAAGATTTGGGGAGATCTTTAGGCATAGAAATATAATTTTCAAGATAATGGTCCCTACTTTGGTATAAAAATTATAATAATTAAAATACTCATCAGAAAAATACAAATTTTTTTTGGTAGGTTCACTGCGGTCAAATGACCCTAAGAAAAATATAAACTTGGTTTAAATCATTAAAAATAATCCTAATTGTCACTAACTCTAAAAAATGAAATAAAATTATTTTGTAGTAAATATAAATGTAAATGGCATAAAAATCATTTTCCACTGTAATTTAATGTCAGTGGAGCTCCCTATAAAAATTTCAAGTCAATTTGAGTTAATTTAGTTGCCCAAATGGATTAGGTAAATGAAATGACATTTTTTATATTAAAATAATTTAAATAGTTAAATACAATTAAAAAAATTACAAAAATTAGTTTTTGGAGCTCCTTGTGAACAGTGGAACTAAGAAAAATAAAATTTGAATTAAAATAAATTCTTCATTTTTGAGCTATTTTTGGGCCTTTAAATAATTAAAAAATTCATAAAGATCACAAAATTGTAAAAACACACAAAAATGTCACATTTGGCTTCCTGATCACTTAAGACCAATTTTAATAATTTTCCCAATTTTCTAAGTCAAAATATTAATTTTAAAAGCTTAAAAATGAATTTTCTTTAATTTCTCACTAAAATAATTACAATAATTAAAAAATAAATCATAAAAATCTGAAATTTATTTCTTTGGGTTCCCTAGACTTAGAGAGATTTAATAAAAATATAAAGCCTAATTTTACTTTTAAATATTATTTTATATTTATTTAATACTCAAAACAAAAAAATAATTTTAATAATTAAAATAAAGCTCTAAAAATCATAAAAATTGGTCCAAGTGGTCCTCTACCTAAGTGAACCTCCAATAATATTATTAAGGATAGATGTTTTATTTTGGTTGAGTTTTTAAATTTTTATTGAAGGTCCTTATTTTGACATTAAAAATAATTATAAAAATTCAATAAATTCAGAAAATTCACATTTTCTCCTCTGATGTTTTAATTAAATAAAATCATGAGTCTAATTTAATGAATTATGGGGTGTTAAAGCCTTAGGGGCAAAAGTGTAATTTTGGAATTTAAAGCTTAATTAATGTTTAGGCCTAATCTAGAGATTAAAAGGGTGATAAATGATTTCAAAATAACATGTCTTGATGATTGAAATATGACAGGGATAAGTGGTAGAAACCAACTTTACTTTGAATTTCATAAAGGATAAATTTATAATTTTTCAAATTAATGAAATTTAAAAGAACATTTAAATAAGGGGATATTAAGGCGAGGGGTTTGATTTGGAAGATCATAATTAATTGATTTTTTAACCCTAATTGATGGTTTTAAAACAATTTATGATTCATGATTGAGAGCACAATTATTCAAGACCTTTCTCTTAAAATTACAAATCTACCCATTAAATTTTAAGGGCTTAGTAGTGAACTAGGCTTAATCAAAATTTTGTCTAATAAGGTTTAGGAAATTAATTTATAATTAATTTACAAGCTTTTAAAACACTACAAGTATAATTAATTTAAAATCTTTTAAAACACTACAAGCCTATTCTTTAAATATCAAATTAATTAATTCTGAGTTAAGTCAAGTTGCTAATTCACAAATGAGATATTAAGTGATAGTTACCCCACCTAAGAGATAATTAAAACATCATGATTCACTGAAAATAAGGGTATTAATTAGATGAACTTTATAGAAAATATGATAAAACAATAAATGAACTCAAGTTAATTCCAAGGACTACGAAATGTCTAAGCCATTACCCAAGACTTCTTCATGATCCTTTGGAAATCAATGTATGTATATATATATATATATGTATGTATGTGTTTTGCAAGTACTGACTTTTCAGGAGGAGGAACAAGAAGACTCACTAAATACGCTTTTATAGTTTACAATGCTTTCTTTTCTCATACTTCTTATACTGTACTTTTATGCTTATAAACTTGCAAGTTAAACAATGACGTCGTCCTGCTTAAACCAAAAATGCTAGGATAGCCGCAAAACTGAAAACCAAAATTAAAATTAACCAAGATAAAAGGTCAACGCCACAACATTCAAAATATAAAATAACTCAAAACATAAACACAAATATCACAAAACAACAATTGCAACTAAAGACGTCTCTATCGAATGATTGGAATTCCTCGGAGGATGCAACCTACGCTTGCTAACGAGATTTTCTACGGTCTAAATGAAAGTATGGAGCTCAATAAGTTGAATTTAGTAAACTCATTTGAACTAAGTAAATCCAAAAAAAAATAGTGGTGTCAGGATGAGGGAGCCGTAGGATCCTAACCAGTGTCGCTCCGATCAATTTTAATTTGCCCCATAATATTTAAAAAACCATAAACATATGGACATTTGGTTTGACATCATAACCTGACACACTAGAAAATTTAAACTCGTTATGACAAGAAACTTGGAGCTAGCATTGTGGGTAGCACAACCATCTCCAACTGCAAAACATGTCTTCACTAGTTAAACTATTTCTTCCTTAGAATTAAAAAGCAAACCCATAGGACTTCGAGGTTGTGTGCTTACGCAATATAAATTCTGAACTTATCTTTAGGCCATTGTATAATCATTTTGTGCAATATAAGCCCTAACTCGTCGTAGGATTCTGAGGTTGCCAATCGTCACGACCTAAATCATTATATCTTTCAAGCAATTTGTGTGATTGTTTCACATGAATGTGAGTCCTAGTTAATGAAATTGGCAGGATGAAACATTTATATAATCTCTTTTCGAAATTGAATCTAAAATATAGGATAGCTTGGGAAGTCATCGAGGTTTTCCTTCGGATCTATGACATCCTCTAGTTCTTCGTCCTTTGGATTCTATAATAAATTTTCTAAACTTGAGATATTTCCCTTTCACACTAATTTGTTCGATTTTGTCGAAAAGTCCCAAACCCTTAACCTCTTTGAAGATAATATCCCCTGATTTTTATTGACAATTTTCTTAGGTGACTTCGGTTATCTAGGATGTAATTAACTATAGAGGTTTCCCATTATAGGAAGCTTTTTCGAACCCAGCTTAATATAAATCCTATTTAATTCTTTGTATTAAATATGGAAAATTGTCGGCTTATAACAATATGGTTTCACAAACCAAATGGATATCATATATTTCTTAGTTTATTTGATCCAGCCTCATCTTCAATTCATGTGCTTATCTTTTTAAAACTATATATATATATATATATATTAAATGTCCTTCCAAATGTCCTTCCAAAGCGGGCGATGAGATTTCGATTCTGGTGACCGACAACTTCTAACGGGCAACTCCTTAACCAAAATAATGCCGACAGAACTTTTCTAGGGCGTCGAATTAGAAGAATTTAGAGTGCTAAGTTAAAGCCCTTAATTTGATTTATAATTTTAGGTTTTGATACGAGATGTTATCCCCCAAGTGGAGGGAGAAGATGAAACTCTAAAGTGAGAGCTAGTATCTTCCTTACCTAACCGGTCTTCAAGACTATTCAAACTATATATTAGCCAATGTTCTTTATAGCATCTTTAGTATGAGTAAAGATTATTATTGCTTCTATTTGGCACAACATATTTAACATACTTCCATAACAAAATTTGTATGCTTATTAATGATTCATGATAAGTAAAAATATATTTTATTTATATAGTTTTCATTTTGGAAATATTTAGTTAAGTTAATTTGTTTCTTACTTTGTTTTTATAAATAAAAAATGACAGAAAAGAATCAAATTTTCATTCCTATTATAGCCTCTTAAGATTAAGTAAAAATATTTTGCGAAGTAGATTTTGGTCATCTAAACTTTCTTGTTTCCTAAAGTGCATATTGTTAATCTCCATGTGGGTTCGATATTCGGGGCTTAATTAAAAAATCCTATATTACTTAATAATGATACATATACTTGCGTAGTATCTCATATTGAAATATTATAATTATATTCTTATATGTGTCATAGTGGAAAATTTACTTAGCTTTTGTTTTAGATCAAGTTTTTGACTTTGTTGTAAGTTAAGAATAACTATTTAAAAAATTAAGCATATAATTGCATATATCGCATTTTACATATGTATAGAAATTCAGGATCATGTACCATTTGGATAATAATAAGTTTAAGCTCAAATGAATTGACAACTGCAGTAGGATTTTATAAACTCAAATGAATTTCATCCGCTGTAGTATTTGCATAATCTCTTAAAGGTCTCTGAAAATGATCATTTTTATTTCTAGAATAATTTAAATTGCAAGCCATTTTGTTAAAACTATCTATTTCCTTTTGTTATTTTTTAATTTTTTTAATTATTCTTTTTAACTCTGAATCGTAAGGTACTAAATTTTTAAATCTTAAAATACGCATAAACAAACACAATAAGCAATTAAAAATAAACACAATAAGCAATTAAAATAAGCAAACACACTAAAATATGAAAATATTCAAATTAAACTACAATAAGTTTTTTTGTTCAAAAAAATTGTTTTAAATAATAAAGTAATTTACCGTTACTCCCTGGCAACAACGCCAAAAACTTGATGTGCCCCTGGTATGTGCTATTTTTTTGTGTGTTTTATATCAATATAATTTCCTGGCATTGCCCCCAAAAACTTGATGTGAGGTTTCTTGTGTGTTGCTTTTTTAAATATTTTTCAATTTTACAAAACACACTATAGTACTAATAATAAATATGCAATTCAATCTCAAGAAAATAAATTTAGTAAAAATAATTTTATCTTTTAAAATCTTTAAACTCTCAAACTCGTAATGATAATGCAAGTATACGTATCGCTCAAATAGTAAAAGATTGTAGTAGAGTCCTAAGTATTGATCCCCACAAAGAGTTAGAATGTGTTATGGGTATAATGTAAAACACAAAAATCAAACACAAAACTTAAGTACAAAATTCAAATTTAAAATAATTGTGTGTATGCTAAGTAAAATGCAGTTAAAAGAACTAAGTTAACTAAACTATTTGCTAAACTTCAAAAGTAAACTTATAAAAACTAAACAAATTCTTTGCGA
Organism: Phalaenopsis equestris; assembly: GCF_001263595.1. NCBI lineage: Eukaryota > Viridiplantae > Streptophyta > Magnoliopsida > Asparagales > Orchidaceae > Phalaenopsis > Phalaenopsis equestris. The sequence continues at coordinate 161,037 of NW_018238118.1, read as the reverse complement.
CAAAGAGTTCAAATTTAAGAAAGCATTGGTGTGTGTGTATATATATATATATATATATATATATATGTAATTGTGTTGTACCAATTAGAAGCAATCTTATTCCTTACTCTCATTCAAATACATAAAAAATATTAACTAATCCAAAGTTTGGTTCCTAATTCCGTGGTTAGGTTGGGAGGATATCATCTCTCACCCAGAGCTCACACTTCTCCCTCATTTAAGGGCTAAAAATCTCGTATTATTTTTCAATCAACTTGACCAAATTGGGGATATTATTCTATCATCTTAAAATCTTTAATTTTGCGTCCAAAAATGTATATTTCCTTATTTATTTGCACTCAGTCCCATGAATTACATTCTCACTCATGAAATTGAATGTGACTCTTACCATGTTGTAGAAATCATAACCTTTACGGATCGTATGTTTCTCAATAAATTTTAACCTTTCAATTGGACACATTTTAACATTTCAGCATTTTAACATTTCAGTTGGTCAGATCAAAAATTAAATGAAGATCGGAGTTCAAATCATCACAAATTATTGACATTTAAAATAATATAAAATAAAATCAATTTATCACAAAATCATATCTCAGAGTAGGGAGAAGGACAAAGAAGGCTGCTCAAAATTCATGAGAAGGAAACAACAAAGCACGAATTTTATGTATAAAAACTAGTTTATAAAATAGTAATAAAAGACACAACTTATCTCATACTCCTTTCCAAATAAATCCCTATAAGTTTTCTTTAAGAACTTTCCCTCTTTACAAACACTCTTAATTCTCTCTTAGAAATGTAATGAAGAAGAAATCTCTCACTTTCTCTCTCCTCTTACAACTCTAGAAGAAAATCTCCAAGTCCCTCACTCTTTCTCATGCCACAACCAAACACACACTCTCTCTCCTATCAACTTCTCTCTTTTGCCTCTCTTCTTCTCTCTCTCTATCCTCTCTTATTTTCTCTCTCCTCTCTCTCTCTCTCTCTTTAGCCCTAGACTCCTCTTTTTAATTAGTCGTTGCCTCCTCTAAAAAATAATTCAAAATTATCTCCTAAATTCTCTTCAAAATTCACACTTTTTGAATCCTAAAAGACATGCACATTCATTTAAGAGACATCTCTTTATTAAAGAGCATTCCAAAGTGTTTAGATGCATTGAGTCGCTCCATGGGGCTTTTAAAACATTTGAGCCTTCAAAATCCACTCAAAATTTGTCCCAAACCACCTTAATCCATCAAATATTGTCTTTGGCATATCAGGCGCTGATTCTGGTGCTTCAGGCGCCAAGTTACTTAAGTTCGCGTCGTCCTGGGTTCAGACACCGATTCTAGTGCTACAAGTACCTATTCTGGCACTATAGTAGCCAGCTCCCTGGAAAATTGTGCCTCATGTGCCAAAGTTACAAAGTTCTCTATTTTGGCTCCAAATTTCCCCCTTTTTGCTATTTTTGCTCCAAATACCTAAAATTGATATACCTGCAATAAAAACATGATAATACCCTTCTTTAAAGTATAATATCTAAAAAAATAAGCATTAAATGTATACTTAAAATAACACACTATTTTGGTGTATCAGCATACAATCTTTATAACCTTGACATTAGCAATAAAAAACATCTACAAGTGTAAATAGATGATCAATAAAATATAGTGAGTAAAATGCAGGAATAAAGTGGATGAAATCATGTAAAATTGACTCATGTTAGCTACTTATGACATTTTCCTCACAAAGGGTGTTTTTGTATCAACAATGAGCCGAATAGTGATGCAGTGACTGTGAGCAATGATCAAGCTTGTCATAGTATTATTTTAGGGAGTATCTTTATCATGATGTATTATGATATTGTGACAGAGCTAACCAATGCTAAACATGTTCTAGATATCTGGAATAATTTGCCGACAATTGAGGCTTTAGATTCAAAGGACTATAAGTTGCTAATGAGAAAAGAATTCTGAGGATATGTTTTGGAGCATTGGCGTTTATGAAGGGAGGTCTTCATCTTGATCTATACTATCTTCAGGGTAGAACAATGACTAGAACGACCATTGTTGCTAATGATTCTTCTAAGACACTACATTATGACATATACAGCTAGCTAATGGTGGAGTATTCACTTCAAGCTTTGGTGAAATAAGAAATGATCGAAGAAGCGAGCACCTGCAAACTTGATTTGTTTGAATATTGTGTATTTTCTTAAAAAGAAACTGTTATCTTTTAATACTTCCATCCATAATACAAAATGTGTATTATAGTAAGTTCACACAAATGTTCGGGGCTCTATAAAGATAGTTCCTTTTAGCGAGTGGAGATACTTTCTCCTTAATTGATGATTACTATAGGTATGTTTGTTTGTACACCATGAAACACATAAGCTATGTGTTGGAGATTTTCATAACTGGAAAGAAATGGATTGAGACTCAGACTGGTAAAATGATCGAGGGACACTACAACAGAAAGAGATGGTAGAGAAAATGTGTCGAAACTTGGTGAAGAAAGTTTGGTGCATGTTATTTATTGTTAGGTTAGATAGAGTTTATTTAGCCAAAGCCATAGACTATGTATATCACTTAACAAACCATCTTCCCTCTATAGATATTGGAAAGAAGGCCCCAACAGAGAAGTGTTCAGGGCCTCCTACTTGAGATTATAGACTCATGAGAGTGTTAGTGTATCTAACTTACTTCCACGTGCATAATGACAAACTAAAACCACAAGTTAAGAAGGAAATCTCCATTGACTTCAGACGTGGAGTTAAGGGCTTTAAGCTGTTGATAAGTTAGAAAGGAAGATTGTAAATTTTAAGAAGGTTACAATTGATGATGCAAATTTGTCCAAAAATAGAGACTCAAAACTGGTGGAGTATTCTAAAGGGACAACAGATATGCAATAGAAGTTGGAGTGTGATGCAATACTATTTGTTTCACTATGTACATCTAATCTGACTTAATTACTTGATTTAGTTGCACTTAAGGATGTATCTATTGATAATGCTCAAGAGAATGTTGAAAAACATGCTGAGATTAAGACTCCTATTAAAGAATGTATTGCTGGGAGCATGATAACCAACCGGAATATCCAAAAACCAGCTTGGCTGACGAATCACTTTGCATATACACTTTTAGCCATAAAGGCGAAAATTCACAGTCGCTACAAAGAAGCAATGGAGAGCCCAGGTTGTGATCATCAGAGGGCGACAATAGATAATGGGATGGAGTCTCTTCGGAACTATGATACTCAGAGGTTGGCAAAGCTTCTTCCTAGAAGGAAAGCCATCAGATGCAAAATGATGTGTACAAAGAAGGAAGGATCTTATGGATCTAATGTGAGGTATATAGTAAGATTAGTGACAAAAGGCTCTATGCAATGAGATGGGGTTGACTATAAAAAGATGTTCTCTGTAGTGTTTAAGCATTCCTCATTCCATGTTCTCCTAGCACTTGTAGCATAGTACAACCTGATCTTGAACAACACAATTTAAAGTTTGCATTTCTACATGAGGGATTACAATAGGAGAGCTACATGGAGCAGCCGCTTGGATTTGGAGCTTCAAAAAACTTAGTTTGCAAATTTAACAAGTCTTTTTCAAGTTCGGAGCAGCCGCTTGGATTTGGAGCTTCAAAAAACTTGGTTTGCAAATTTAACAAGTCTTTTTATGGATTGAAGCAGTAACCACGATAATGATATAAAAATTTTGATCAGTTTATAAGGGGATAGGGTATACGAAGAGTTAATATTATCAACGTGCATATTTCTAAAAGTTGGCCAACGGTGAGTTTATTTACTTGCTTATATATATTGTTGATATGTTGATTGCATTTGCTAGTTTAATTTAGGTTTAGAGGATAAAGGATCAATTGTCAAAAAAAATTGAAATGAAAGATTTGGGCGAAGTCTACAAAATTCTCGGCATGGATTCTTAAGGATAATGTAATTGTAAAGGTTTAGATTTCAAAATGAGCCTATGTTTGGAAGTTGCTTAAGAAATTTAGGGTTGATGACTCAAGAAAAGTGGTAAGTCCATCCATTACATCTCACTTTCAGTTGAGCTCAAATCAATTTCATAAAGATGATCCGGAAAGGAATGATATGCAATCAGCTCCTTTACTTTTTTAGTGGGTAGTCTGATGTATGTCATGATTTTTACTAGACTAGAGATAACACAAGTAGTTAGTGTTATGGACACGTTCATGCATGATCCAAGAATGAAACATTGACAAGATGTTAAGAGTATTTTGAGGCAATTGAATGGTACAATTAATGTTGTCTTGGTGTTTAAGAGACAACCATCTATTGCAAATTTGTGTGTAGGCTAGAATGACTCAGACTATGCAAGTTATTTTGATTGGCGAGGATCTATGGCTGGCTATTTATTCACATTGGCATGAGAGTCAGTCAATTGGAGGTCGTTCTTCAGTCTAGTATTGTTTTATCAATTATAAAGGTTGAGTACGTGGAAATCATAGAGGTAATGAAGGAAGCGATGTGAATGCATGACCTATTTAATGACTTGGAAGTTGATCAAAAGTATATGACAAAGTTCTGTGACATTTAAAGTACAATATTCTTGGTTGAAACTTCAGCTCATCAAGCTCATACCAAACACATTGACATGAGATACCACTTTTTTAAAGACTTGATTGATGATTGCAAGGTTCTCTTCAAGAAGATAGATACGAAGGAGAATCCATCGGACATGCTCACGAAGGTATTACCAGTCCAGAAGCTTACCTAATATAGAAATTTAAAGAACATTTGAACTCATAACTGATTGCCAAGTCAGACATTTTGGATTACTATGCGAGGCCTGATCCATTCGTTAGTGGGGTACATAGGCAACCATCTTAGTGTAGCTGAATCAAAGTTTTGAGCTCATTTGGTCATTTCTCACTTGTCTGTAATTAAAAGATGAGAAGAAGATTGTTGTATTTATTGCATTTTTGTAATTTGAGGTAATTTTATCATTTAGTTTTATTTATTTGTATGCCCTCATCCTATTCTATAAATTCGACTTAGGGTTCATGAGAGAATTATGGTTATAAGTGTAGAAGATGTGACAACAAGTCTTTTAATATCTCCCTGCCCATGAAAGTAGGTCAATCAACTTTATGTAGATCTTTTATGTTTGATTGCTGTGAGAATTACTTTGTTTCGACATTGTTTTCGCATAACATTATAAAGTTAAGCTGAGGCCAACCATGTCAACCCAAAAAATATCTTAAATATTTTGCTTTATTTAAGTATTTATCGCTACTACTATAATTTATGGGAAAATTTAAGAGCAAAAAAAAAAAAAACAAAATAATATTAGGCGATTTTCTGATAGGAAATTAAAAAAAAAAAAAAAAAAAGGAAAGTTGAACGAACAAGTTGTGCTTCAATTTCCTCGACTTTACATATATCTTATATGAGTGCATGTTGTGCTTTGTTTATAGTGCATATGTGATTTTATTAATGAGATTGATTGATGTATGACGTGCCTTACAAAGTTATAATCAGTGTTATTCGGGGCTAGAGAATTCACGACAAAAAAATGATAATTTTATATTCTTAGTTTGCAAGAAAATTTATACACAGATCTATAAAATATAAAAATATGCGATAAATTAAAGTTCTTACAAGGAAACTGAACGAAAAGGGCTCGTCCAAAGGAAATAATATTGTTGAATTTTTATATGTCGAGTATTGAATCTTTGAGATTTAGTGCGTAAGAAAGAAAATTTAGACAAAGAGAGATGTAACCAACAGTAAAAAGACTTCTCTATTCACTCTCATAAAATAATATCTCTACTTATAGAATAGAGAGAATATGTTATATTACGTGTGCAATATAACATATTCTCTCTAATATGAGCAATATAGCTGAATGCTCCCTCTCGTAGACTTGATCGGCTGATTAACATGACTTTGGCGCAGCAAGGCTGGTTTGATAGGCTAAACTGATTTGGTCACTACAAAAACAGAATCGCTACGACATCATTTATTTACAACAGTAGTAAACCATCATGATAAACTCTCCAATTGCATCAATAAAATCCCAAAAAACAATAGCTGTTTAAAAAACTACTTTTTTGCACTGTCTTATAAAATAATTCCATCAAATATTGTTGCTGGTTAGCAATACCTTCGCACTTGCAGTCGATGGAGCATAAGAAAGAAAAAACATGGACATTTTTTGTTATGTTCAAATATTTTGTTCATTTTACCTTGGTGTTTGATGCTAATTTGAATCTGTTCTAGCAAGCATATGTACTTTCACATTTGATGTACCATACGTAGGCTAGTACCGAGTCTGCTTCTTTATTTGGTAGAGATCAAATAAGGATAAGAATAGCACCCGAATTTCTCTAACTGACAAAATCTCTGATTTCATCTTTGGCAAAATAAAATTTTGCAACGGAGCTTTTCTAGCTGGGAAAATGAATACTCTTTAGTCGATTAACGTTACTGTTTTGTCAGGATTATCGTAAAGTATAAGAATTCGTCATGGCAATTGACACAAAGTTTGTCTTGTTCGTAATCGCTGAAACTTGGATGACTTTATTTAAATGGAAATAACATTTTTATGGTTTAATTTGATATAGAAATGCATATTCATTACATTTTTATAATCTAATTTTAAGTGGAAGAGCAGATTCATTGCAACAAAATTATAGAGAAGATACTGCTTGTTGACCGTTTCAGCAAAGGTAACCTTTCAGATGCTCTATCTTTTCAAGATTTTTAAAATCTTATTTTCCACTGTTTTTCAATTGTATTTTTTGCTGAATTTGAACAATAATATTACGTTTCGGAGATTATTATTTGCAACATGAAGTGATATTTTTGTAAAAATTAAAATTGAAGTACTAGATATTATTGAATTCAAATCTGTCCTCGAGACAAACCAAAGGAATAGAGCGCGAAAACGAGGAAAATAACAGAGATAGCATAGTAATGAATGGTAAAATTGCGAGGCTTTGTTGATGAAGCGAGCCCCAATATATAGAAAAGGGAACCGTAGGATTACATCTGTGCCCCTAGTAAAGTAAATACATAGGGGCTGTTTTGGGTAATAAATCCAGGTTATAAAGCCGGGAACCAGAAATGGCTTCCGACCAGTCTATGTTCCAACAACTAAGGCCGAAGGATTGATCGGGA
>NW_018238118.1:99073-153886 GCF_001263595.1 Phalaenopsis equestris | reverse complement strand
CGGAAGACGCCAGCCGCCTGTATAAGATTCGGGTGACTTCTATCATCCGCCAGAAGGGATGAGGATTCACTATGAGAAAACTATAAATTAGTGTCAGAATTAGCGCTAGAAATATTTCTGACGTAAGATTAGCAACCGATTAGCATTACCCTGCGATTCCACCTCCAGTGAATGACTCAGACAAATTGCATCGAGCAGAATTGGCTAATCTAACGCTATAGCATTAGCATCGAATACGGCCGACACTAATCTTACTTTTTGGCGTTGGCCATAGTAGACAATAAAGCGGACGCAGAAGCCCTATAACAGCGCTCCAGCGAACCACATCTCGATTACGCGTCATCACCTTCTTCTACTTCCTTTCGTCGTCTTTGTCGCCTCCTAAGCTTCTTCAGTGAAACCAGCTCCGATTCACCGCTCCAACCACGTTCAAGGTGAAAGGTATTCTTCCACGTCTCGCAACTTTGGTTTAGCATAAGATTTATTTTTTTGTTACTTGCCAAGGTGTTAGATCCAAAAATACAAAGTTATTTTTGTATTCCACTATTAGGTATGCAATATACTGTAGGTTCCAATGAGCAACTGTGTACGAAGCACAATAATCAAGCTTAACTGACACTTGATGAAGTGAAGTTAGACTTATACTGTAGTGGATATAAATATGATTATTAGTATTGAACTTTACATGTTGAATTTAAAAAAAATGTTCAATACAACCATGTAGGAGCCTCTTCGAGCTATGCCCCACCAAATGTTCACGATTCTGACATATATGAGAAAATGGTTGATGATGCAAGCATGACTCATTTTGTTCAGAGTGTTCTTGATGATGATCAGAAACCGAAGAGTGAAGCACAATAATTCTGTGAACTATTAAATGTTACCCAACAACCATTGTGGGAAGAATGCACTTCACACACAAAATTAGCAGCCACCCTAAAATGTTGATTATTAAATATGATTTTATCATGCCTAGGGAATGCTTCAATTAGATGGCAACACTATTAAAGAGGAAACCCTACTGATAGTCTAGTTTCAGAAGGTTTGTACACAAATAAAAGGTTAGAGGCAAAGTTGGGGACATATATGCTGTTGCATCTACTGTTGTACGTTATATTATATGGAGAATGTACAAGAGAGTAAATGTAGATTTATGAGTGCTGATAAGTTCAAACCAAGGGGAATAAAGAATAAAAATCGAAAGAATATTCCTTACAAACGTCTATTTTATTTTCCTCTCATTCCATGGGTCCAACGGTTGCTTGCTTATGTCCGCACAGCTCCCTACATGACATGGCATAATACTGAATCTGTTAATGCTAGTACAATTACTCATCCTTCAGCTGGTGATGCTTGGAACTCTTCGACCAAAGTTATCAGGATTTTGCAGCAAAATCATGCAACTTCTGGCTTGGCTTATGTGCACATGGGTTTACACCTTACAGTCATAGTGCAATAACCAATTTTTATTAGCCAGTTATTTTCACGCCATATAAATTGCCCACCAATATGGGTACGACTGTACCATTCTTATTTCTAATGCTTATCATACCAGGTCCACATAGCCCAAAGAGTAAAATCGATGTGTACTTACAACCTCTTATAAATGAGCAACGGGTGTTGTGGGAAACCAGGTTTTTGACTTATGATATTGCAACGAAGCATAACATTTACCTTAAAGCTGATATTATGTGGAAAATAAGTTTTTACGTACTTATGAAATGCTATCTGGTTGGAGCACAACCGTGAAATTGACATTTCTCTACTGCATGGACATATTTAAAACATTCACTTTGAAGCATGAAAAAAAAAAATTAGTTTGATTGTCACCAAAACATACTTAACATGTTAACACCAATTTTATAGGAATAATGATGTATTTTATAGAAATAGTGTTGAAAGATCAAGTCTAGCTCCAAGGATTAGTGGAGCGATATATTGTATATGGTTTGTGAAGTTCTAAAGATCAATGAGAGACAAGAATTAGCATAAAGTCATCTTTCAAACTATAGAATTACACATAATTGGATGAAGCAGAGTATTTTTTTGGGATCTTCCATACTAAAAAACCAATATGATTAGGCATAATCTGGATGTTATTTTTATTGAGAATTTTCCTTAAATATATTTATCAATGTTTTGATATCAAGGAAAAAAATAAAGGACAATGTCAAAGGAAGAATGGATTTTAAAGATATTTCAAGAGACAAATTTGTGTAAAGTAATAAAGCCTAAAGCTAGATATAGTCTCACATCGAACCAATAAAAAGTAATCTTTGAGTGATTCCATTCCTTAAAGTTTCCAATTGCCTCAAACAGAGGATATTCTATTGATTTGAAAAGAGAAAGTATATTTAACATGAAGAGTCACAATTGTCATATTTTCAAGCAGTGCTTATTACCTATTTCATTCAATACTTTGCCAAAGGCTGTACTCAATCTGTTGATCAAAATCAGTACATTCTTCAAGGAGTTGTGTGTAGGCACTTTGAATGTACATTCTCTATGAAGTTTTGACACAAGTATTTTGTTATTATTGTGCAAGCTCAAACGGATATTTCCTCTTGTTTTTTTTAACTCTATGGAGCATCTGCCCATTCATTTGTGACATGGGGTCATATTGGGAGGGGGTCGTACACTACCGGTGAATTTATCTCATTGAGAGGTAAGTCTTTTATTTTAAGATGAAATATTATCATATTTTTTTCTAAAATTACTAAACTGTGCATATTTTTTAATAGAATAAAAAAGAATGTTAATAATAAAGCACGTCCTGAGGGTTCGATATGCAAGGCGTACCTATTACAGGTGACAATTATTTTCTATTCTTATTACTTTGATCAAGGGCAACAAATGCAAGAAACTGTTGGTCAGATGCCTTTGCAAATAGAATTATCAATATTCTAGATATCTGGTGAACTATTTTGGTAGGCATGGTAAACGCTACTTAATGGATGGAGTTTTTCAAACAGCTACTTTGTATGTTATACTAAAGTACAATGAAGTACAACCATCCCTATAGCAACATTGAATAAAATCAAATATTTTTATAGAATTCTTTACCAATTAATTCCAATATACAAGTCACAATAATGTTGTAGGCTCATTACAAAGAGCTTGAGCATAGTGGATGGCACTTTTATAAGCAAGAAAATAAAAGAAGAATTTTCAAAATGGTTCAAATTACACGTACGTTGAAGTAACTTTTGAATTCATCGGTATGTTTTGTAATTGTACTATACAAAGTTAAACTAATTATCTCATGAAACTTATACTAGGGCTTTGATACAAACAACAGAACCACAAACCAAGGCTTATTTGATTTTGCTTGGGGGCTTAATTGTACAATGGGGTCATGGAAAAAAGTTGAAATTAATAGTTACAAATTTCGCACGAGCTCATAGTGTGAAAGAAAACAAACTTATAATTATGGGGTTAGTGTTAGAGGAAACCAACACACGGATAACAAGATCTGCTAATATGGCATACTAAATGAAGTAGTTTGGTTGCAATATCTGAGCTTTGTTGAATATAATGTCTACATGATCAAAATGCGAGTGGTTTGATCCCATTCCTATTCAAGGAACATGGACACTCGACTCATATAATATTATTGAATATAAGATTAATAGAAGATATGGACATTATGACCCATTTATTTTGGCAAGTCTGGCTAGTTAGGTTTATTATATTTGATATTTTGGATTAGCAAGGAATAAAAATTATTGGGTTGTTGTATTGAAGAATAGACCACAAAAAATTCTTGAGATGTAAAATGTTATCAACCTATTCACCAAGAGTTTATTATGTCTGCTTTTATATTCAGCTTAGCTCAATGAATGAGGCGTTATCTTTAGAGGATACCACAGAGACTCGTGAACAAGTTCCTCTAGATATTGGTGAAAATGAAGATGAGAATGATGAATAATATTTAAGTTCTTCAATATTTGAATCATCAGATGAGATGGATTAAGAAATGGTATGTATAAATAGATGATTAGTTTCTGCATTTTTCTGCTTTTACTTTTGCTTCTTACATTGTAGTTGTCCTACTTAATTTTCTTAATTTTATCCGTCGATATGACATGTTTTACTTTTCTACTTTTAATTTTCTATCTTATACTACATATTAATCATAATTTTTTTCCCTATTGCTGATGGCAGCTTCTTAGTCTCTTGAGCCCCGAATTCAGGGGACTTTGAGGAACACATATTAAAAGCAAAAGAAGGTGGTCATTATCGCTAAAAGGTACGACACTCATGCAGTATCTCTAGTGACCCCTTCTATTACCCCTTCGCCTGCACCAGGTTCCTTATCGACACCACTTCTCACTGCACCTTATTTCAACACATGATCCTCATATGAAGAGCTAGGTACCTCGACTCCAATACATGAGATGGCTGACACTGTCGGTAGAGTCTATATTAAGCTGGAGGGTGACTCATAAGTCAACTTATTTACAAAAAAATAATTTCAATTTTTCATTCAAATTTAAAATGTACCTAACAGATCTTTTGCAAGTCTTACCCCTCCAAACCGCCCAAGACATGGATGACGAAGATCATCTGGAGCAGATATGTCAGCTATATCTCTCATGGAAGCAGATTCGACTATAATTCGGGATATGTATTTTATGGAGTTTGAGGTATGATATTTAAATTTAAAATAAAAAGTTAATTTCTATATTTTTTATATGCTAATCAATGTTGCATCTTTCTAATTTATAGAGGTCATTTCAATAGTTTTCGAAACATCAGTAAGAGATCTGACATATTTTTCAGGTTCATACCAGACATAGGCTTGGGGTTATGTTTACGATGGTGTGTAAATAGAGGAAGTTGCATCATGGGCTGAGGAGGAAGTCATGTTTGAGCTATACTAAGATTGGACCTCTCTAGAGTACTAGAAGAGGTGATTAACAATTCAGCAGAATTGTATGATGGAGGGAACCACAAGGGCCACACTCCACATTGGAGGTTTATTACCTCATACAGAGCACTATCAAAGGCTGGTAAGATTTTGTCAAAATTCAAAAGCTTACATATTTATGTAAAAATGTAACTCATATATTTATCTAATAATATATACATACTAAAGAGCTTAACAGAGGGCCATCCAACACAAAGTTACACGTCCTTAGATGTTGGTAGTGGGTACCAACTGCGGGTATCTAACATATCTCGCCGTGTCAATGTAAGTTTAAAATAAATAATTTTATTAATATGTTAATTAATGTTTAAAATGCCAAATAATATTTGAATTTTATTATGCAAAGAACGAGCAGCTCCAACAAAAATAGAGGGAGATGGCCATCAACACCTCTCCGTCCAACAATAGTGATAGACATTCTACCACAACACAGTTTGATTTTGAGTTCTGGACATAGGCAATGACCCAACCCACATGTATGTAATTATTTATGTCTGAAAATATGTCCAAAATGATGACCCAATTTATATTCAATGACTAGTGTGCAAAATAAAAGTATTATTAAATTGATTAACTATTTACCGACTAGGGGTACTATGCCAGTATACGTATCATTTCAAGTAATATAGAGTTTTCCTTAAAAACCTCAATATTGAACCCACAAGGAATAAGGAGTTGTTGACCTAAATGGACTGTTGACCTCACTTTTGGGTGAGGGTTTTGGTTCTTTCCTTTAGTGACTATGATCTAGCCTTAGAATTTTTCTGATGACTATCTTAGCATCTTAGAAATGGAACTCACCCTCTCCTAAGACATTTCAACCAAATATTTGTTCTCTATGTTGGTTTTATATGTGATCAATAATTTTTAATACAAAGATTAGAGATTACATAAGGGAACCCTAATGAGAATTCTTATAGGATCTTTGGACCATAGGAAAGTCTTGCACTGTTTTACACCTTTTTGGACTTCAATACATTGCATCATCATTCATAATATGTATGACCATCATAAACATTACATTTTCATATCACAGTGTTGCAATCATTACACCCATAGGGCTGACCAAAATTATTTGAACCCAGTTTATCGAAAAATACTCCACTTGAATATTGTGATTCTTCAAAATTCCCCAAAACTGCAATTGAATCACACAACCCACTTCAAACTATTTTATATTAACATTTAGATCATTTGAAACCCCAAAATTGCAAAAATATTCAATTTTCCCAAAAAAAATTACCAAATACCCCTCGACGCCCAAAATATCAAATTTTCCAAAACCTCCCAGAGTCACCGATAAGTTATAAAAATCACACCGAATCATTTCTTATGTTTTCCTTAGAATTTTAACTGTAATATTGTCATACATCTAGATAACTTTTTGATACTTCGACACCAATATAATGAATACTTAAAAAATTCTTTGGGGATCACAACACCTTCCACATTGATCGAAAATGATCCCGAACATTGTCATTTGACTCCAATTTTTTTCCTGAATCACCTCGAGTCTTCAATCAACCTTTTGACCAAAGTCGGCTAAAATTACAAAAATGTCACTCATGACCCAAAAATTCTCAGATCCTCCAAAATCATTTCAAACACCTATAAAACCAATTCTTGATCATCCATTGGAACCAATTTGACCAAATTCACTTGCTTTGACTGAAATTACCAAATTGAGCTTCATGATCGATGAAATACCTTAATTTCAAATTCAACATGTGTAGATCCAATTTTCAAATAAATCAAAATCCATTTAATTGACCCTTGATCAATTTCTGAAACGAACGATCGTGAACCAAAAAATTTGACGAAAATTAAAAAGCATTTTTGACTCTATCACCGAAAAAGTGCTGCAAACAACGCCGGATGACGAAACGGACTGCATGAGTGTTTCCCAAACGTCGATTTTACCCAGGATGGACGTTCATTTTACAGTGAGGACAAATTTGAGTGGAAATGTTCGGAATGATAGTGATAATAATATTATTATTATTATTACTATTATTGAAATAATAAAATAAAAGAAATAATAATAGAAAAATCTCATTCTAGTCTAGCCAAACTCACATACGCCTGCTCACCCACTGGCTCTCCCTCTCTCTCTCTTGATATATATATATATGAGATACCTATTCTTATCCCTATCCATCACATGCGCATGCTCTCCTCCTCTTTATTTTACTTTTTTTCACAATACGCATGCTCTCCTCCTCTTTTATTTTATTTTACTTTTTTTCACAATACGCATGCTCTCCCACGCCTGCTGCCTCCCCACATAGTAGCCTTAAAAAAGGCAAAAAAGAAAAAAAAAAAAAAAAGAAGAAGAGAAGAGAAAGAAGAGAGCAGAAACTCAATTTTTCATAGAGCCACCAAATCTACCTGTACCATTGAGCAAAATTGTGTTCCTTGACGTGAGGAACACAGCCACCCCGACCGCCGCCACCGGAAACCGCCGCCGCCGCCATAAAATCGCTCTAAAGCTCACGGTCACTTTTCGATTTTTTACAAAAAATTCTGCCGAAACTCGCCCAAATTGTTGTATTAGCCTTCTTAGGTCCTTAGAAAGTCAGATCAATTATTTTCCATCATTTTGGCGGTTGCTAACGACTCTTCCAAGTTAGGTAAAGGCAGCTCCGGCGAACTTCCAATCTGACGTAAAAACGAAATCAAATCGACGTCACGAGGAGTTGGATAAGCTCAAGACGGCTTGCTTATTCAAACCTAATTGAGGACAAATCTCTTAGGCTCAGGTATATCTCTTAAATTAAAATGATAATCCCAAAATTCTCTCCTTTTCAGATCAAAAAATAGATCACAAAATACTCAAATATCTGTATGGATGTGATCTACTCTTTGCGCTGAACAAAACCATCCCAAGGACTCAAAATTTGGTTGAGTATCGGCGGAGAACATACTCTGGGAAGTTTTGGTCGTCGGTTCTCCTCCATGCATTGGTCGCGGGTTCCGGCTTCGTGTGTGTCACGATGGAGAAGTAAAAATTCGGGAATATTTATTTATTTATTTTTTAAATTTTAGAAATTATGACTTAGCTTCAAAATAGCATATCTTTTTGTAGAAAACTCAAAAAAAAATAAACCGAAAAATGCTTGGAACTCAAAAAAATGAGAGAAATTTTTTAAAACTAAAATCATGATTTTTCATTAAGTAAATATTTTTTAAATTAATTTTTAACATTATGTAGTATTTAAATCATAAAAATTAAAATATAAATGGGAAAAATATGAAATCTGGTAAAGACATTAAATGGACTTGGGGAAAGCTTCTCTAATTTTTCCAAGAAATTTTAATGTCCCTTTATTTGTAATTTTATTTTTGAGCAAAACAACATATTTATGCAAATTAAAAATTATAAAAATTATAAAAATTGTAAAACTCTCTTTGATTGAATGTTTGACCATAAAAAAAGGTTTAAAAATTTTAAAATCACGTTTAAAATAATTTTTATAATTAAAACACGTTAATTAGGGTTCAGGTTTAATTTAGGTTAAGTTTACCCAACCCAAGCTCAACCTAAGTCCAACGTAGCCAATTCTCTTTAGGTCATGTTCAACCTAGTTACAGACCTGGTCAGCTAACTCAAGGGTTAAGTCAATCACCCATTAAGTCTAATTTTAGTCATTTAGGGCTTTAGGCCAGCCAATCCTGAGACCGAGTCTAGCCTCGGAAAACTTAACCTTTAGCTAACTCCAATTTGAATAGTTAAACCATTTTGAACTTGAGATTTAAGTCATCTTATCATTTAATTCAAACTAAACTTCTTGGATTTTAGGTTTAGTCGACATGAACTTTAGTTTAGTTTAACCAACATATTAGGTTCATCCTAAACTAAACCTTAAACCTTAGGTTAGTTAACCTTAAACTAATAGGATTACTTAACCCAAACTTTAAGTTAGTTAACCATAATTCAAAGGATTAGCTAAGCCTAAACCCTAGGTTAGTTAACCTTAAACCATTAGGATTAATTAACCTAAACCTTAGGTTAGTTAACCCTAAACCAATAGGATTAGTTAACTCAAACCTTAAGTTAGTTAACCCTAATCCAATAGGATCAGTTAACCTAAACCATAGATTAGTTAACCTTAAACTAATAGGATTAATTAACCTAAACCTTGGGTTAGTTTACGCTAAACAATTAGGATTAGTTAACCCAAACTTTAAATTAGTAACCCTAAACCAATAGGATCAGTTAACTTAAACCTTAGGTTAGTTAACCCTAAACCAATAGGATTGGTTAATTGAAACCTTAGGTTAGTCCTTAGGTTAGTTAACTTAGTTAACTTTAAACCAATAGGATTAGGTAAGCCTAAACCTTAGGTTAATTAACCCTAAACCAATAGAATTAGCTAACCTAAACCCTTGGTTAGTTAGCCCTAAACCAATAGGGTTAGTTAGCCTAAACCCTAGGTTAGTTAACCCTAAACCAATAGGATTACTTAACCTAAACCTAAACCTTAGTAAACCTTAGGTTAGTTAACCATAAACCAATAAGATTAGTTAACCTAAACCTTAGGTTATTTAACTCTAATTCAATCCTGATCTTTAGGCTAAACAAACTTGAATCATAGCTTAGCCTTAAGTTAAGCCTAGCCTAAACCTTAGGTTAAGAACCTAACCCACAGGTTGAACACAGAACATTTTAGGTATAACCTTAAACGTAAGTTAAACCTAAACCCCTTCAACTTGAACATCAATTAAAAAATATAATAAAACACATTGGGAGGGGTAAAATTTACATAAAACATATTAAAACTTAAACTTAAACAAAACCAAATGCAATAAGGCTTTAAAGCATGGCTTTGAGGTTAAGTCAGCTACAAAGTCACAACTTCACATAAGTAATAACAATTGAACAAAAATAATTAAAATAAAAAACTTAAAATCCGATAATAAGATGTAAACAACCTAAAATTGATGAAGTAATTCAAGAATTAATCAAATATTAATCACAAATATCACATAACGCAACTTAAACCCCTTTTGTTCTAGTTTACGAAGATTCCTTGGACGATGCATTCTGTGGATGTTGATAATAATCTTCCAATCCTGGTGGGTAACCACCTTTCACACTAAGTAAACTAGGGCATCCGGCAACCCGGGACGATTGAGCCATAGACATCTTGACTTGGTTACCACTAATTAAATTATTAATATTAATAAAAATTTGATAAAATATTGTTTCTTTATTTGCTCTATTTATTCCTTTATGTATCTCAATGCTTGTTTTTTTACTACTTTTATCAAACATTGAATGCATGTGCTTAGGATAAATAATGAAGAAATAAAAGTTGTTTAGATTAGTGAGAACCTAGAAAACATAACACTAGGGAATTACTTAGCTTAAGTGAACTTAGCCTTGGCATATGTTTGAACTATACCTCCACTAACCTTTAATTAATTAACTATAAAATTATCAAAACAAATAAAACTTTTAAAAATAAGATTGGCCGACCTGAAGACTTGAAGACCTAAAGACATTTCAGTATGAAACTTGGAGAAGACTTCGTGGGCAGCTCGTTCAAGACCCTTTCTTTAGTTTAAATAACAATCCTTAGGATTTAAAGGTTGTCTTTTTTGATATAAAACCTCTCTTTTTATTAGGCTTCTTCATAGTCCCGATATGCAGCATGTCCTAACTTGTTTTAGGAGTCTGAGGTAGTCACTCGACGTAAAACCATCTATCTTTCTATGCTTTTTGTGTAGACCATCATTACACAAATTTAAGCCTTAATTAATAGAATTAGAAAGAGTTAAATTAAATTAATATCATCTTAAATTGAGCCAAAAATTAGGATAGTTTGAGGGATTACCAAGAATAAACTGTCAGCACTATTTTTGGTTTGGGTAGTTGCCCGTAAGAAGCTGTCAGTCACCGGAATCGAAATCCCGTCGCCCGCTTTGGAAGGAGGTTTAATTTACATATAGGTTTAGATTTCGAATGACGTTGACGTG
Organism: Phalaenopsis equestris; assembly: GCF_001263595.1. Taxonomy (NCBI): domain Eukaryota; kingdom Viridiplantae; phylum Streptophyta; class Magnoliopsida; order Asparagales; family Orchidaceae; genus Phalaenopsis; species Phalaenopsis equestris. Next base: position 142,977 of record NW_018238118.1, on the reverse strand, counting down.
TGAAGTCAAAATGACCGCATATTTTTCATAGTTTAAAATGAAAGAGCGTTGTACCTCAAACCCTGTGTCTATCCCGAAGGATAAACATAAGACTTGAGAGTGAGGCTCGATCAAATAAACTAAGAAATGTATAACATCCATTTGATCTGCGAAACCATTTTATTTACAGACAATTTGTCCTATTTAATATGAATAAGTAAATAGGGTTTATATTAAGCTGGGTTCAGACAAGCTTCCTATAAGAGCAAACCCCTATAGTTAATTACATCTTAAATGACCGAAGTCACCTAAGAAAACTCTCGATAAAAATCAGGAAATATAATCTTCAAGGAGTTCAAAGGAAAAGACTTTTCAACAAAATCAGATATAGAGGTGTGAAATGGGATTGGCTCAAATTTGGAGCATTTTGTTTTTGGAATCCGAAGGAGGAAGAACTAGGGGATGTCATGGACCCGGAGGAGAACCTCAGTAACTTCCCGGTCTATCTTATTGTTTGGTTTCAATTTTGAGGAGAAATATTTAGGTGTTTCATTCCGCCAATTTGTTTTATTTGGGCTTACAGCCGTGTGAGACAATCACACAAATAGCCTAGAAGATGTGAGGGTCTAAGTCGTGACAAACAACAATCTCAGAATCCTAAGACGAGTTAGGGCTTATATTGTACGACATGGTTCTACAAAGGCCTAATAATGAGGTGAAAATTTATGTTGCATAAACAAACAACCTCGAAATCCTATGGCCTGGTTATTTAATTCTAAGGAAGGAAGTTGGTTATGCTGAGGAAGATAGCTGATGTAGACATGTTTTGCTGTTGAAGATGGTCGTGCTGCCCACAATGCTGGCTCCAAGCTCCTTGCCGTGACGAGTTTAAGTTTTCTAGGGTGTTCAATTATGATGTCAAATCAGGTGGCCCTATGGTTGTAGTTCTTTAAATTTTATGGGGTATGTTAAATTTGATTAGAGCGACAACGGTTAGGATCCCACGGTTCCCTCGTTCCGACACCACTATTTTCTATTAAATTCACTTAGTCCAAAAAATTTTACTAAACTCAACGTAATGAGTTCCATAATTTCATTTAAATCGTGGGAAGCCTCGTTAGCAACCGTAGGTTGCCTCCTCTGAGGGATTCCTGATCATCCGATAGAGCCGTCTTAATTTAGTTGTAGTTGTTGTTTTGTGTGATGTTTGTGATTAAATTTTGAGTTGTCTTATATTTTGAATGTTGTGGGGGTCAATTTTATCTTGGTTGATTTTAACTTTAGTTTTGGTTTTGGTTTTGATTTTGTGGCTATCATGATAGTTTTAGTTTTCATGCAGGGTGACATCATTGTTTAGCATGCAAGTTTTGCAACTATAAAAAGTACAAGAAAGACAGCACTGTAAACTATAAAAAGTGTACCTAGCGAGTCTTCTAGTTCTGCCACCTGAAACTTAAAATGCATGTCAGGGCATTTTATATGAAATAGGAAAGTAAAGTTTTGGCGACCTACCTAACTTTAGGTCATATCTTGGTAGGTCCCTATTAGTTTGATTAAGGATGATTTTGTTAAGCAAAGCATATTAAGTTTAATAGACCTTTGAGGTATCCAACAGGTTAGGAGGAAGAAGCAGGTCCATGCTTCCCTCTTATCACCTGGTGAAAGGCCTCGAGCTCATTTAAACTTATTATGTTGCTTAATAATTCATCCTATGAATACCTTAATGCTCAATGAACATTGGTGTTCTAATTATCCCTATGAGTAGGGTAATTATCATTTGTAATTTAGTTTTGAAGATTATGTGAATGAAGGCCCTTAAAGGGGGCAATTTAGTGTTGTTGGAACACTTAGCCAAATTTTGGTACTAATTGGGCTTGTGGTGTTTTAAAGGTCTTAAATATTAGCTATATTTGCTTTTCTAATCCTCATTTAATCAGTCTTGATTTAACTTAGATCACTACTAAGCCCTTAAAACCTAGGTGAGTGTCTTAATTAATTTTGAAAATGTTAAGTTTTACGTGATCATGATTCATTATTTGAATTTCATTTGAACATCAAATAGGGGTATTAAATTGATTAATTATTGAATTCAAAAGTCATACCCCTAAGTCATAGGTTCATTTAATTTTAATAAACCTCCAAATTTTAATAATTAGAAATTTATTAATTTATCCTTTTAATTAGGAAAGTGAGGTTGGTTTCTATCAATTAATCCCTTTTTAATTTAAATCATCCAAACAAACTGATTAAGATCTGAGATTCCTCATTTCCCTCCTTGAATTAAGCCTAAATGTTAATTAAGGCCAAATTCCTGAAATTACACTTTTGCCCCTAAGGCTCTAACTTTTCATAACTTGTCAAATTCAAATCAAATGACTTTGAAATTTTTATCCTACTTTTATCCTACTCTTTGAAATTTTTATCCTACTTCATTTATGGGTCAATTAAGACATCAGAGGAGAAAATGTGATTTTTCAAGATTTGATTTAATTTATATTATTATTTTCATGAAAAAATGGGATTTTCAAAGAAAATTTTCTAACTTGAGCAAGTTGAAGCTTAATCACCTGAAATTTTTACTAAAGGTAGACCTTAACTAGAGAGCCATTTGAACCAAATTTCATAATCTTTTGAGTTTTATTTGAATTACTAAAATTATTTTAATTTTCTGGGATATTTATAAAATATAAAATATTTAAAATCTGGAAAATTAAGTTTTACATTTTTGAAAAAGCTCCCTAAGGTCAGAGGACCCAAAGAGGTAAACTTTATATTTTTTTGATTTTTTTTTATTTATTGGAATTATTATTAGGGGAATTCTTTTTTTAGCCTTTAAAAATTATTTTAAGCTTCAAAATACAATATCTTTATTTAGAAAATCAGGAAAAAACATTCTAATTATTTATAAGTGCTTATAAAATAACATAGAACATTTCCATGAATTTTATTATTTTTGTGATTTTTATGAATTTTTAATTATTTTAAATATTTAAAAATATGTTAAAAGTGAAGTTTTTATTTTAAATACCATTTTATTTTTATAAAATTCCCCTGATCACAAAGACTTCCAAAAACAAGTTTTCATAATTTTTTGAGTTATAATTTGATCATTAAAAATCATTTTAGTGCCAAAAAAGATATTTAACTTGAAAAATCAATTTAGGCCATCAAATGGACTCAAAATGATTTAAAATTTTTATGGGGGGTTCTCTGGATCTTAGACAATAGTACTGATAAAAAATCAAGTCATTTTTATGTTTGTGTTTTCCAAAATTAATTATCTATGTGATTTAATGTTTATGAAGATTAGGTGAATTTAAATGACTTGACTCATGAGAAATTTTCTTGAGGAATTTTCTTTAGGTTCTTTGGTCATAATAAACCTTCCAAAATTTTCTTGGATTTTTCAAAGCAACATGCTAATTATTATGATTAATCAATCAAATAATGTGCATAAACTTGAAAAATATGGATCTCTGTCTAGAGGTCTCCTCTGACTTTGGAAAGATCAGGGAGTGTTCCCCTTGACAGAGGCTACAACATGCCAAAATTTCAAGCCATGGTGAAATGGTTATATGCATGGAGAATCAAAAGACTCAAGATAGAGTTTAATTAATTAAAAATAAAACATGTATCAAATGGACTTCAAATTATTTCCACTATGTTCTCTTATGTTCACTGAGCAAGAGAGTATTTTTATTTTATTTTTGTGATTTTTCTACACAAAAATATGAATTTTTAAAGTTAGGGGTCATTTTCTAATTTTTTTAATTTCCTATTTATCTATTTAAACATGCGGCGCTGACTGGATCCTAGGCAGCTCCGAAGCTCCACGCGGCGCCCTCCCATTTTACGCCACCATCCACGCTAACAGCCACACGTCCCGCTGTTCATGTAAAGAAGCGCTTTCTGGCTTCATCTTGACCATCCATCCGATACACGCTCGATCGAACGACGCTCCGTCATCGTCCCAAATGGCCTAGCCCGAGAACTGTCCATCTTCAAGGCTTGATATCTCCCTCATATCTAAACCAAATTGAATGAATTTTTTTTAAAATGCTCTTCTAGACTAGAGGAACATAAGAGGAACATATCTATATGCATATGGTAATCATGCCATTAAATTAATTCTAATTAAACAGAGAATCAAAATAGGCTGATGAGGAGGATGATTTCAATACCTTTGCTCTGAGTAGGGAAGCTTCAATCAGAGATGCTTGGCACGTTCGTTGGAGACCAAGGAGGCTAGGGATTGAGCCTCTTGCTGTGGAGTAAAGTCTAGGTATGAATTCAACCAAGCTCAATTTCAGGTGCTGATCAAAGTCTATGCTAGGGGCTCTGTGGAAGGGGGATTTGATTGGGTTTTATCTTCTTTCAGTGTTGTGAAGGTGTAAGTAAGTTTAATTTTATTTTGTTGGACTGTGGAGGTGTATTGAGCTCTGTCCTGGTTTTAGGTAGAAGTTTGAGCTCAAAATTGAGCTTCCAATGTGGGAATCAGTGGGGGAAGATGGGTGGATTGCACTAAGGTGGTCTCAAAGAAGTTATGTGAGTGATTTGGGAGGCCCTCTCTGAGAAAACTGTAGCACTCCTTCCATGGCCGTGGATGTGGGCTTTTATAAAAATGGCTAAGAGGTGGCTGTTATGGCCAATTGAGGGGTGCAATGTGGTGCTTAGGTGGAGGGCAGAGAGGATCTAACATTTCATTTGGGTGAGGTGGCCTCTAGGTTTGAATTGGGTGAATTTTAAGAGGGGGTGACCCTTAGTTTTGGGTTCTCCAGTGACTAGGCCGACCTATCATTGCAGGGGGAGGTGGCTAGGAGTTGAGGGAACCTAGGGGAATATGTCACAACAATCTAATGGGCATTTGTTTAGTTTTGACAAGAAGAATCTTATGCTTAAGAAATTATGGCATAAAATCTCTTAATTTAAAGGACCATTGGTCCATGGCTTAGCTTAGGAGGTTAGGTGAGTTTTGGCTTAATCTTAGGGTCCAACTAATGGTTGTGGAGTCATTAATTTGATGGCTTTAGGGTGGTTAGGCTACATTTAGTTCATGGGTCCAAGTGGGTGCAAATGACCAAAACTTGAGTTTGGGCTAGGTTATCCATATCCTTGAGCCCAATTAATTGATGCACTTGGTGTAGATGATTGCAATGAACATTTTTTTGTGAAGGATTGAAAGGATTTTGAGTTCAATTGAAGGGTCAATTTGAAGGAATTTGAAAATTCGTCATTTTGGGCATGTTGGGATAACCTTGTGTCTAGATTGGGCTATCCTTGGGATAAGTCTAGATTGATTATTGAGAATGGTCAATAGGAATGCCATAAAGAGTTTTCAACAAGAATTGGGTGCCAATTTTAGGATTAAGGCAATCAATTTGGTGAAATTTGGGGACAGTCAATTTGGGGTAATTTGAGGATTTTGAACTTACGTTGAAATTAAATGAAATTAAGACTTCACCAAGGTCAATTGATAGTGAATTTTAATGTGTAAGAATGTTATAAAGATTTTTCAACATAAAACATGCCCAATTGAGGGGGCTATGGATTCAATCTGGTGAGATTAGATCATGTGTCCAAAATTGGGGGTTTGACCTAAATAAAAAATTGGGCTCAAAGTATGGGCCAATTGATCTTGGATTTGGTTTATTTTGGTTACATTGAAGGTGAATTTGAATTTGGTATTCAAATTTGGGCAGGTTGGGAGCAAATTGATGGACATTTGAAGTGGATTTAGGGAGATTTTTGAAGTGGATTTAGGGAGATAGTGGATTTAGGGAGATTTGGGCCTTTAAAGACAATTTGGGGGTTTTGGTCAAAGATGGTCAAATTGGCCAAATTGGATTATGTGGTAGGTGAGAAAAATATAACTGGGAATATTCAGAATATTTAGGGAAATTTTTGGATTTTTTGGAATTTTTGAAACCTTGGGCTAAAGAGTGGCATTTTGGTAATTTGACATTTTTTGGTGATTTTGGGTAATTTGGGTGTTCTCAGAAGGTTTAAATAATTTTTGAATAAGTTTCAGTATTTTGGATAAATTTTGGAAATTTTTACCAAATTTAGGGTTTCAAGGGTACTTTAGTAATTTGGGGGAGTTTAGGGGTTGAGTATTTTGGATAAAATTAGGGAACTAACCACCAAAAGTAAGCCATGGACCAATAGAAACCCCATTTGGGTCCTCTATGTACTGGTCTTAGCTAAACCCTAGCCTAGGGCTAGTAGGTTTAGGGGACCATCTACATGAGTTTCCCAAAGGCTCAAGGGACCAAAGTTAGGAAAATCTAGGTTTAGGGTAGTGAGTGATTGTGAGTGAAGTGAGTGCCTTAGCTTTAGACCAACACCGAAGGTCAACCCTAAGGTCAAATAAGCCTATAGGAACTCTCCTTGAGCTCCCCCATAATGACCCCACCTACTAAGTGCTAGAGGTTAGGACCAATTTGTGGAACTTCAAGTTGAGTAAAGAAGAGTTTAGAATTTCTAATGGTGAGAGTGCCTTTTTCTAGTTCTCTAAGAATAGTCAATAGAAAGTCCTATGGCTAGACCCTAGGATACTGAAGAGAAAGACTAGACCTCAACCAAAAATGAGGTCGACAAATGGACCTCCAATAGAAGTGGTGTGCTGGGCAAAGCACACCGAACGTATTAGCATTGACCGAGGAGATCGCAAGATCAACAAAACTAATACAAACTCCTAAGTCGAGAGACATAGAAGGAGTGTGGGATTGTGAGTGCTATTTGCTTCCACTAGGGAATATAGCAAGTGAATATTTGATCAAAGTCAAGAAGTAGGGACTCTCACTGGGGATTGGAGAGTGGATTTTGATTTATGTGATTTCAGGAATTTATAGAGGATGTGAATCAATGTGTAAGTGTTGACCCCGACAGATTTGAAATTCAGGTATTAATTATAGAAGAGAGTCAGAAGTTTGGGACTGACTCCGAAAGGGGTGAATCAAAAGGTAGTGACTGATCCACAATGAGAATTGATAGGTAATGGTCAATCTAAAAAAGAGAGGGTTAGAAGGTAAGTACTGACCTCGAAAGGAGTGAATCAGAAGGTAGTAACTGATCCTAACTGAGAATTGACGGGTAAGGGTCAATCTCAAAAAGAGAGTCTCGGAGGGTAAGGACCGACCTTGAAAGAAGTGAATCAGAAGGTAGTGACTGATTTGAGATAAGAATTGTCAGGTAAGGGTTAATCCCAAAAGAAAGCATCATAAGGTAAGGACCAACCTTGAAAGGGGTGAATTAGAAGGTAGTGACTGATTCAAGAAAGAGAGCGTCGGAAGGTAAGAACCAAATTCAAAAAGGTGAATCAGAAGTTAAAGACTGATTCTAAAATGAGAATTGATAGGTAAGGATCAATCTCAAAAGAGAGCTTCGGAAGGTAAGGACCGACCTCAAAAGGGGTGAATCAGAATGTAGTGACTGATCATAAATGAGAACTGATAGGTAAGGGTCAATCTCAAAAAGAGAGCGTTGGAAGGCAAGGACCAACCTTGAAAAGGGTGAATCAAAAGGTAGTGACTGATTCAAATGGAGAATTGACAGGTAAGGTTCAATCTAAAAAGAGAGCGTCGGAAGGTAAGGACCGACCTCAAAGGGGGTGCAGAAGGTTGTGATTGATTCAAAATGAGAGTTGACAGGTAATGGTCAACCTCAAAAAAGAGAGCATCGGAAGGTAAGGATCGACCTCAAAAGGGGTGAATCAGAAGGTAGTGACTAATTCGAAGTGAGAATTGACAAGTAAGGGTCAATCCCAAAAGAGAGCATCGGAAGGTAAGGACCAACCTTAAAAGGGGTGAATCAGAAGGTAGTGACTGATTCAAGATGAGAATTTACAGGTAAGGGTCAATCTCAAAAGAGAGCGTCAGAAGGTAAGGACCGACCTCAAAAGGGGTGAATCAGAAGATAGTGACTGATCCTAAATGAGAATTGATAAGTAAGGGTCAATCTCAAAAAGAGAGCATCGGAAGGTAAGGACCGACATCAAAAGGGGTGAATCATAAGGTAGTGACAGATTTAAAGATGAGAATTGACAGGTAAGGGTCAATCTCAAGGGAGAGCGTCGAAAGATAAGAACCGATCTCAAAAGGGTGAATCGGAAATTAGGGACTGATTTAAAAATGAGAATTCTACAGAGTTTTTAGTGTTTAATTTAAAGACATGTGTTGTATGTAAAGGTTGACATTGTTGAAGAGCATCTGTGAAAATTTATGAGTGTTTTTCGCACAGAATGTGAAATTTGAGAATGTGAAGTTTGGCGGGGATGTGAAGAGAATTAGTGCAGACAAAGATATTTGTGTTGTGCGAGCAAAAAGTAAGAAACTCCGAAATTGAGAGAATCCACTCAACAAATTTTATTTCTTTTCTTGTTGTTCTTTATCACATTTAATTTTCAAAAATATGTTTCTCAAATTTTAATTTTAGTTGGCTGATTTTTCAAAAGAGACTTTTTATTTATTTATTTTAAATTTGTCATAATTTATATTCTTCTCGTCATTTTATCATTTAAAAGTTTCTTTTTTATCATTAAATATTTGTTGTTTTGTTCTTTTTTCATTATAGTTGCGAACCAACGCATGGTTCAATGGCTTTTATCCAATACACTGAGAAGGGCAATTGAACAATCAGACAAATTTTTTGAAAGGAATTTCATTAATCTGCTTCAATAAAATGTTACAGATGAAAAGTAGGTTAATGCCACAAAAAGAGTACAATATGCAAACTGCATGAAGGTACATCCAAAATGTGTCATGTCGAGTACATATGATGGACTGATCATGTCTGATACATATCATATCTATAATGTAGTAAAGAAGAAAGAGAAACCCTTTGAATATCTGTCCCCTTGCGTAGTGAGCTCGTGATCAAGCTGACCTTCTAAGCCACGTTCTGGGACAAGAGTTCCCTTCACGTGCACCTAAGGGTGCAACCTTCTCATAACTCATATGGCAGCAGTTCTTCAAGTTCATGATCCAGCTGATATCTAAATGGTATTTTGTTGTTGTCCATCCTTCAGAAAGTCACAGACACCCTACGACGTTGTACTCTGTGAATGTCGTGCTTGGCAACTTCTGCACAGTAACCTTTTAGAACAAGCACCGAACCAACCAGTAGGGGAATCTCTACAGATCCTCTGAATTTTTTCGGAGCCGATGACATCGATTTCTTTTCCAAAGAGAATATTGCTTTCACTCATGAATGAGACTGTGTAGAATGGTCTTACAAAATCATGATGATCAAAGTGAGGAGGTATGTAGTCTCCCTCGTCATATATGTTGATAATGCAGTTGTTTGGAATGTAGTCGACTGGCAGTATGTTCCATCAAACCATTTGTTTAATCATCCATTTGATCATCAGGGACAGTGGATCCACTTGATCGTACTCGAGAATCTTGGGAGGATTTGCTTACCTGTCTTTCGTGTGCATTGTATTGTGATCATTCCCTTTCCTCTCATCCATTTCCTTGGCTCAGAGTAGGTTCTTTTAGGTTCTTTCAGTAGGTTCTTTCCATGAGCAAGCCTGCTCGACCTCTGTCTCTTAAGTCAAAGATACAATCCATAATGCTTTGTTCATCTTTTGCTAAAAAGACCCTGATATACAATTCCAGTCCTTCCAATATATTGACGAGTTCTCCACAGACTTCTTCGTAGAACACAAAGCTTCTTTTGTTGACTTTTCTAATTTTATAATACTCTGTTGTGCTAAGGACAGGTGGCGCGAACATTCCCTCATTTCATTGTTGATAGGAATCCAGACTGGTGTTGGTGTTACCTCTATCGGGATGTATGACTCGGTGTCCATCAGAACATACGGCTCAGTATATCGTGGGTCATATTGTTCTGTACCCATTGGGACGTATGCCCCCTCCATCTAGAAATCGTTGGCCTGAGATTGATCTTCATTAGAGGCATATTCTTCAAGAGTACTGAAATGCTCCAAGTGCAGGACATTACAGTCCGGACATTTGACAAAAGCTCTTATAGCTAAAGCTTGTGGCCATGCTTCAATGTTGCAGGTAGGGCAAACCACACAAAGTTCATCCAGGGATGGCGGTACTTCTGGCTCTTGAACATATACAGGCTCCTCATCTGTGGTGGGCAGGCTGGAAGAAGTTTCCTTCATATCTAGTTCATTCTGGTTCCATAGATGTGTCCCTCTGGAATGGGGACGAGTTGGCTCTCTATTCTTTGTTGACGTCTCTTTTCTTTTCTCAAGAGATCTTTGTGCTTACGACGGTTGGCATTTCTTCGTTGAGTCCTCTATAGCGAAGCGAACAGTATCCTACCTTTGTTAGCAGCAATCAAGTTTTCGACCGAAGTGGCTACCATGGATGGTAGACGGCTTGTTCCTTTCATGGGATCGTGTTGTCTTACCACCTCTTTCCCCTTCAGTGAGGGATTGCTTTTGGATCTGAATTTTAGAAGTGAGGGCAGTCCCTCCTTTTCTTGTCTGTTGACTACATCCATTAGAGGACCTTTGTAGCCCATGTCGATTTCATTGAACTCCATGTCAAAGTCAATAATGCCACCTTGTGGTGCCATCTCCTCATTAAGCGCGAGGATCTAGCCATCTTTAACATGACATTTTTCTGCAGACGACAGAAAAAAAAATATTAGTGAGCTGAAACTTAGCGTGAATAAGAACAATACAGAGTTTTTTAGTTAGAGGAAATTTTAATTTATTTTGGTGAAGAAGTTATTTATTTATTTATTTATTTTGTTTAATTTAGTAGAATATTAAATTTAAACTTAAATGTAGAAATGAGAATTGCAGTGTGTAATTTTCCAAATTCTTTGTTAAATTGAGGTTAATTACAAAAAAAGTTCGGACCCGGTCACTGACTTTTGGACACATAGATAAACCTAAAATGATCAAAATTTTACAATTTTCAAATCAAGCGGCGATGAGCAAATGTCAGGTTGCGTAGTATGTTTTAATGTAACGTCTGTTGATTGGCAGCATGGGTCTTTCACCCCGGAAATCTACTAATTGGTAGGCTCCCCCTGCATAAAACTTTTCAATGACAAATGGTCCCTCTCAAGTTGGCTTGATTTTCCACCAATCTTGCAGCGTGCAAAAATATGTCTTTTCATCATGAGGACAAAGTCACCAACTTTAAATGTCCTTAGGCAGACCAAATTGTCATGAGCTTGCACCATTTTTGCCTGATAAAGCTCCAAATATTGTTGTGCTTCAAGCCGTTTTCCTTCAAGATTCTCTAGCTCTTCATGTCTGAGATTTGTACTTTCCTTTATTATAAGTTGATTGGCGACTGCGACTCTGAGAGATAGCATCTGAATTTTTAGTGGCAGTACGACTTCAGACCCGTACACGAGCATGTAAGGTGTACACTGAGTCAGAGTCCTGAATGTTGTCCGATAGGCCTACAAAGCTTCTAGCAATTTGTGGTGCTAATCTCTTTTATTTTAAATCAATGTTTTATTTAAAATTTGTACTAGTGTCTTGTTGAAGGCCTCAGACAATCCGTTTGCACTAAGAAAGTAAATTATAGAGTATCTTCAATCTATCCCATGTCTTTTGACGAAGTTGTTGATTTTTGTACTTTTGAATGCCATCCCGTTGTCGGAGATTACTCAGTGCGGTACACCAAAACGATAGACGATTTGGCTTTTGAAGAATCGGAGGACATGCTGTGCTGTCACCTCTCATAGCGGTACTGCCTCTAACCATTTAGAGAAGTAGTCTGTAGCGACAAGAATAAATTTGTGTCCTTTAGAAGATGGAGGGTCTATCAGTCCTATTATGTCTGTTCCCAACACTCGAATGACCACAATGAAACAGTTGGGTGTAATACATTCAGAGGTTAGTGCAAGAACACCCCATGAACTTGGCACTAGTGACATTTTATGGTTGCCTCCATGTAGTCGGACATCATTGCTCACCAATAATATCCGAATCTTTTGATCTTCATCTTCTTTTTTTTCCCTGACAGGTGAGCACCACACAATCCGTCATGTACTTCTTTGACAATACTTCGTGCTTTGGCTTTGCTTAGGCATCGTAGCCACATCTGGTCGAACGATCTTTTGTAGAGGATACCATTAACCAAGGCGTATGACATAGCCATTTTTGAAATGTGATGTGCCTCAGACTTGTCTTTCGAAAACTTTTCAGTATGTAAATATTCTATTAATGGCTTACGCCAATCTTCATTGATATCCGCAACTGCAATCATTGTTTCCTCTTTTTTGAGCTTGTGTAGAGTGTTGAGGTTGATTTTAGTCAAAACTTATCTTCCTTGTACTGTGATTTCAATGGAATTCTTTGGGGGACACGCCAGCTCCTATTTTCTTAGCGAGTTTTGCTAGAGCGTCAGCATGAGCATTATCTCCCCGAGGAATCCAATAGAAAGTCACGGTTAGAAAGTCACATCAGGAATCTGGTCCAGGAGCTTCATCGTGTACTGATGGTATTCTGCTAATCTTGGTTTTAAAGTTCTGTATTATTCGGTGACTTGCTGAATGACGAGTTGAGAGTCACCATAGATGGTAATGTTTGTTATATCCGTTGAGATTGCCAACTCCAAATTGGTGATTAGAGCTTCGTATTCTGCTTCATTGTTGGTGCACGGCTCTGTCAGGTGGTATGAGAACCTCAACATACCTTTATCTGGCGTGATAAAGATCAAACCGATACCTGCTTTTCTAGGTATAATTGTGCCTGAGCCTTTATCTTTTCTGGCTGATGAAGCACCGTCGAAGTACATTTCCCAGTCTTACTCACTGGAGATTTCCATTTGTAACACTTGCTCATCTAGTAATTCGTCGTTGAGAGGGGACCCAGCCGGCAGTGGGTGAGCAGCGAGAAATTCTGCTAGAATTTGTCCCTTGATAGCACAGAGGGGAACAAAAGTTATATCAAATTGCAATAAAATCATTGACCATCTTGCTAGACGTCCGGAGAGTGTTGGTCAGGTCATGAAATATTACAACGAATTAACTTTTGAGATAGGGTAATTTTATGAGAAAGCATGTAATGTTTAAGCTTTTGGGAGGCAAAAATTAACATCAGACAATGTTTCTCAATAGGTGGATACCTCGCTTCCATTGGTATTAGAGGACGACTCAAGTAGTAAAGTGCATTTTCTTTACCCTCATCGTTCACTTTGGTTATATGGCCTCCAAGAGAGTCATCTTAGGTCGCGGTATAAAGTGTCAAAGGTTTCCCTGAGATAGGGGCTGCCAAAACAGGAGGTGTCATTAAATAATGTTTAACATTCTCGAAGGCCTACTAGAATTTCTCTTTCCAAATGAATTTGGCATCCTTTTTATTTAATGTCGAGAAGGGCTGACACCTACTTGAGAGATTAGAAATAAAATTTCTCAGATATTCCAACTTCCCCTGGAAGGAACGTAATTGTTTTAAGGTTTTAGGAGAAGGCATTTCTAAGATAGCTTTAATCCTAGCTGGGTCAATCTCGATCCCCGATGACGGACAAAAAATCCTAGAAATTTTAATAAATTTGGCGTCCTTTTTAATTAATGTCGAGAAAGGCCCACACCTACCTGAGAGATTAGAAATAAAGCGTCTCAGATATTCCAACTTCCCCTGGAAGGAACGTAATTGTTTTAAGGTTTTAGGAGGAGGCATTTCCAAGATAGCTTTAATGGGTCAATCTCGATCCCCGATGACGGACAAAAAATCCTAGAAATTTTTCGGAGGTAACGCCAAAGACACACTTTAAGGGATTCATTTTAAGGTCATATCATCGTAATCGTTCAAACATGATCCTCCAATCGTACAAATGGTCTATTCTTTGTTTACTTTTGATGACTGAATCATCCACGTAGCATTCTTCTTGGTTGTGAATGAGGTCATCAAAATCTTTGTCTTTGCTCGTTGGTATGTAGCTCCAATGTTATTTAACCCAAACGACATTACTGTGTAACATAAAATTTCAATCAGTGTTCTGAAGGCTTGTCGACGCTATTTTTGGTTGGTGGGGTTGCCCGTAATAAGTTGTCGGTCAGCGGAATCGAAATCCCACCGCCCGCTTCAGAAGGACGTTTTAATTTACATATATATTTAGTTTTAGAAAAATATGAAAGAAAAATATGATGAAATCAATCTGACCCCATATTTTTTATAGTTTAAATGAAAGAGAACTTTACCTCAAACCATGTATCTATCTGAAAGGATAAACATAAGGCTTGAGGATTGACTTGAGGATGAGGCTCGATCAAATAAACTAAAAAAGAATGACATCCGTCTGGTCTGCAAAACCTTTATATTTGCAGATAAGTTCACCTATTTAATATGAAGAATTAAATAGGGTTTATTTTAAGCTGGGTTCGGACATGCTTCCTATAAGGGCAAGCCCCTATAGTTAACTACATCCTAAATTATCAAAGTTACCTAAGAAGACTTTTGATAAAAATCAGAAAATACTATCTTCAAGGAGTTTTAAATGGTAGAACTTTTCAATGAGATCGAACAATGAGATCGGACGTAGACCGAAATCAGACGTAGAGGTGTGAAAGGGGATTGCTTCAAATTTGGAATATTTTATTGTAGAGTCCAAAACAGGAAAAACTAAGGGATGTCAAGGATCCAGAGGCAAACCTTGGTGACTTATTAAGCTATCCTAATGTTTGGCTTTGTTTGGCTTTTCCTAATGTTTGGCTTTAGTTTTGAGGAGAAAAATTTAAGTCTTTCATCCTGCCAATTTTATTAATTAGGGCTTATATTCGAGTGAAACAATCACACAAATAGCCTGGAAGATGTGAGTATTTAGGTTGTGACAAACGACAACCTCGGAATCGTAAGACAAGTTAGGGCTTATATTGTATAGCAGGGCTATACAAAGGCCTAAAGATATGGTGAGGATTTACGTTGCATAAGAAAGCAACCTCGAAGTCCTATTGGCTTGTTGTTTAAATCTAAGGAAGGAAGACTGGTTTAGCTGGGGAAGACATGTTTTGCTGTTGAAGATGGTCGTGCTGCTCACCATGCTAGCTCCAAGCTCCTTGCTGCGACGAGTTTGATTTTTCTAGTGTGTCAATTTATAATGTTAAATCAAGTGGCTCTGTGGTTGAAGTTCTTTTAATTTTTATGGGGCATGTTAAAGTTGATTAGAGCGACACCGGTTAGGATCCTACGATTCCCTCATTCTGGCACCACTTTTTTCTATTGGATTCACTTAGTCCGAATGAACTTATTAAACTCAACTTAGCGAGTTCCATAATTTCATTTAGACAGTGGGAAGCCTCGTTAGCAACCGTAGTTTACCTCCTCCGAGGGATTCCCGATCATCTGATAGAGACTTCTTAATTTAGTTGAAGTTGTAGTTTTGTGTGATGTTTGTGATTAAATTTTGAGTTATTTTATATTTTGAATGTTGTGGGGGTGGATTTTATCTTGGTTATTTTTTTTTAATTTTGGTTTTGGTTTTGGTTTTGTGGTTATCCTGATAGTTTTAGTTTTCATGTAGGGTGGCGTCATTGTTTAGCATGCAAATTGTGTAAGCATAATAGTATAGCATATAAGTACAATAAAGACAACGCTGAAAACTGTAAAAGCGTACCTGGAGAGTCTTCTCGTTCCACCACCTTTGCTCTGAGAAGTTAAGCTTCAATCAATGGGTCTTGGCACGTTCGTTGGGGTTCAAGGAGACTAATGATTCAGTCCCTAGTCTTGGTGTAAGGTGTAAGTATGAATTCGACCAAGACCAGATTTGGGTGTTGGTCTAGAGCTATGGTAGAGGCTCTGTGGAAGGAGAATTTTAAGGGGCTTTGGCTTCTTTCACTATTGTGAAGGTGTGGGTGCAGTTAATTTGATTTTGGTGGAGTGTGGAGGTTTAATGGTCTCTGTCCTGGTTTCCGGCAAGGATCCAAGCTCAAAATTGAGCTCCGACAATGGGGATTGGTGGAAGAAAATGGTTGGAATGCACAGAGGGGATCTTAGGGAAGCTCTGTGGGAAGTTTGGAGAGGTCTCTCTAAGGAAATTTCATCACACTTACCATTGCAGTGGAGGTGATTTTTTATTAAAATGGCCATGGGGTGGCTCTCAGGGCATAAGTTTGGGTGCATTGTGGTGCTTAGGTGGAGGGCAGAGGAGTTGCATCAATTGGTTTGGCTGAGCTGGCCTCTAGGTTTGATTTGGGTGAGGTGCCATGGGGGTGGCTCTCAATTTTGAGCTTTTCCAGCCACTAGGCCGGCCGGCCGGCCAGGGGGAGGTGACTAGGAGCTCAGGGAACCCAGGGGAATATGTCACAACAATTTAGTGTAATAATACCTAATTTTGGTAAGGATATCTTAAGCACATGCATTTTTAGAAATAATATTCCTTAATTTGGGGGAACTTTGGTCCATGTCTTGATTTAGGTGGTTTCATGGTGTTTGGATTGGTCACTAAGTCCAACTAATGGCTGCAATGGAGTTAATTTGGTGACTTTAGGGTGGTTAGGTCACATTTAGTGCATGGGTCCAAGTGGGTGCAAATGACCAAAACTTGGGTGTGGTCTAGGTTAGCTATGTCAATTGGCCCAAAAAATTTTTTAATATGGTGTAGATGATCACAAGGAACAATGTTGGTGAAGAATAGAAGTGGTTTTGAGCTCAATTGAAGGGTCAATTTGAGGGGATTTTGAATTTTAGTCAATTTGGTTATGCTGGGCGAGACTTCGGTCTAGCTTGGGTTAGCCTTGGGCTAAGTCAAAATTGATTGTTTTAAATGTTCAATAGGGACCTCATGTAGAGTTTTAAACATGAATTGGGTGCCAATTTGGGTGGGGGTTAAGGCAACCAATTGAGTGGAATTTAGGGACTTAGCCAATTTGAGTCTAAATTTGGGAATTTTGGATTTATGCCAAAATCAAATAGATTTGAGGCTTCACCAAGGCCAATTGATGGTTTATTTTGATGTGTAGTAATGTTATGAAGATTTTTCAACATTAATTGGGGCCAATTGACTAGGCTCTAGGTTCAATTTGGTGAGATTAGGTCATATGGTCAAAATTGGGGTTTTGACCTAAATCAAAATAATGCTCAATCATGGACCAATTAAGCTTGGATTTGGTTTATCTTGGCCATCTCAAAAGTTAATTTGAGTTTAGGATTGGTATTGGGGTCAATTGAGATCAAATTGATGGACATTTGAGTTAAATGATGGACATTTGAGTTATGGTATTGGGGTCAATTGAGATCAAATTGATGGACATTTGAGTTAAATTTGAGGAAATTTGGGCCCTTAAAGGCAAATTTGGGGGTTTTTGTTAAAGATTGTCAAATTGGCCAAATTGGGTTATGTGGTAGTTGAAAAAAATAAAATTGGAAATATTTGGGATTTATTGAGATTTTCTGGGAATTTTTGGAATTTTTGGAATTTTGGGCTATGGAGGGGTATCTTGAAAATTTGGGGGTGTTTTAGGGGTAAAAGGCCAAGATGGGTATTTCCCTAAATTTTGGGTAACTAATCACCCTAAATGAGCCATGGACCAAAGGAAATCCTATTTTGGGTCCTCTATTTACTGGTCTTAGTTAAACCATAGCCTTAGGGCTGGTATGTTTAGGGGACCATCTACATGAGTATCCTAAAAAGATCAAGGGACCTAGGCTAGAACTTTGAGTTTAGGGTTATGAGTGATTGTGAGTGTAGATAAATGTAGTGAGTGCCCTAGCTCCAGACCAACACCCAGGGTCAACCCTAAGGTCCAGTAGTCCTAAGGGTGACTCATCTTGAGTTTATCCCATAGTGACCCCACCTACTAAGTGCTACAGGTTACGATCAACGTGTGGAACTTCAAATTGAGTAAAGAAGATGGTAGAATTTCTTATGGTAAGGGTTCATGTCTATTTTTCTAAGAATAGTCAATAGGAAAGTCCTATGGCTAGACCTTCTATGGCTAGACCTTGGGCTACTAAAGAGAAAAAACTAAACCTCAACCAAAAGTGAGGTCAACAAATGAACCCCCAATAGGTGTGGTGTGTTGGGCAAGCACACCACACATATTGGCGTTGACTAATGAGATCAACAAAAACCAATAAAAACTCTTAAGTCAACAGACCTAGAAGTAAGTGTAGAGTTGTGTGTGTGATTTGTTTTATTTCCATTGGGGATACTAGCGGATGATCGTATGATTGAGATTAAGGAGGGACTCTCGCAGGGGATCGGAGAGTGAATTTCGAGGTAAGGAAGGAATTTCAGGTATTTATAAAGGATGGGAATCAGTATATAAGTGCTGACCCGAGGTGGAAATTGAAATTTAAGTATCAATTTTGAAATGACAGGAAGGGTTGGAATTTGGGTACTGACCTCAAAAGATGAGAATCAAAATTTATGTACTGATTTGAAGATGTGAGAATTGAAATGTAGGTATCAATCCCGAGAAGAGAGTCGAAATTTAGAAATCGATCTCTAAAGATGAGAATCAAAATTTATGTACTGATTTGAAGATGTGAGAATTGAAATGTAGGTATCAATCCCAAGAAGAGAGTCAAAATTTAGGTATCGACCTCGAAAGATGAGAATCAGAATTTATGTACAGATTCGAAGATGTGAGAATTGAAATTTAAGTATCAATCCAAGAAGAGAGTCGAAATTTAGGTATCGACCTCAAAATGACGAGAATCGGAATTTAGGTACATATTCAAAGATGTGAGAATTGAAATTTAAAATTGAAATTTAAGTATCAAATTTAAGTATCAATCCAAGAAGAGAGTCAAAATTTAGGTACCGACCTCGAAACGTAAGAATCAAAATTTAGGTGTCAATTCAAAGATGTGAGAATTGAAATGTAGGTATCAATTCAAAGATGTGAGAACTGAAATGTGGGTATCAATTCTAAGAAGAGTGTCAAAATTTAGGTATCAACCTCGAAATGTGAGAATTGAAATGTAGGTATCAATTCAAAGAATTGAAATTTAGGTATCAATTCGAAGATGTGAGAATTGAAATGCAGGTATCAATTCAAAGATGTGAGAACTGAAATGTGGGTATCAATTCTAAGAAGAGTGTCGAAATTTAGGTATCGACCTCGAAATGTGAGAATTGAAATGTAGGTATCAATTCAAAGAATTGAAATTTAGGTATCAATTCGAAGATGTGAGAATTGAAATGTAGGTATTAATTCAAAGATGTGAGAACTAAAATGTGGGTATCAATTCAAAGATGTGAGAATTGAAATGTAGGTATCAATTCAAAGATGTGAGAACAGAAATGTGGGTATCAATTCGAAGATGTGAGAATTGAAACATAGGTATAAATTCAAAGATGTGAGAACTAAAATGTGGGTATCAATTCGTTCGAAGATATTATAATTGAAATGTAGGTATCAATTCAAAGATGAGATAGTCGGGATTTAGGGACCGACCTCAAAAGATGAGAATCAAAATTTAGATACTGATTCAAAGATGTAAGAATTGAAATTTATAAAGAGCTTGTGGTGTTGAATTTGCAAAAGTGTATCGTGTGGAAAGGTTGATTTTGTAGAAGATTTGTAGAGCTTTGTGGGGTTTTGTGCAGAATGCAAAATTTTGTGAGGATTTGAAGAAGTTAAGGTAGATAAAGATGGTTGTGCTGCGCGCACAAAGAGTAGGAAACTCCAAAAATGGGAGGATCCACTCGACAGATTTGTTTCATTTTCTTGTTGTTTTTAACACATTTAATTTTTCAAAAATATGTCTATAAAGTTTTAGTTTTAATTGGTCGATTTTCAAATGAAATTTGTTTTGTTGTTTATTTATTGGTGATTATTTTATTTTTCATTTATATTTTATTTATTGTTAAAAAAGTTGTTGTTTCGTTCTTTGTTCATTGAAATTCTGAACCAACGTGTGGTTCGTGGCTTTCATCCCTCGCACAAAAAGGCAACTGACAGAAATACATAATTTGAGAGAAATTTCCATTAATTTGCTCCAACAAAGATGTCATAAATCAAACATAGACTAACTCCTCAAAAGGTACATTATGTAGTCCATGTCGAAATACATCGAGAACATCTCATGCTATAAATACATTGTAGACTGAATACATCATATACATGTCATGCTGTTAAAAGAAAGAAAGTGAACCCTTTATACCAGGTATGTTGAGCTCTTGATCAAGCAGACCTTCTAAGTCATGCTCTAGGATAAGAGTTCCCTTCGCATGTACTTAGAGATACAAACTTCTCACAACTCGTATGGAAGTAACTCCAATTGAAATCCATATAACATTTTAACGTCATCCATCCTGCGGAAAGTCAAAGACACCCTACGGTGTCGTAATCCTGGAATGCAATGTTTGGCAACGTCTGCACCGTTGCCCTTGAGAACAAGTACTGAATTGATTGGAAGAGGAATCTCCACAGAACCTCTGAATTCACCAGGGATGATGATATCGATTTCTTTCCCAAATAGAATATTGTTTTTTCTAAGAAATGAGACCGTGCAGAAAGGCCTCACAAAATCATGATGATCAATGTGTGGGGGAATGCAATCACCCTCTTCATAGATATTGATAATGCAATTGTTGGGAATATAGGTAGCAGGTATAATATTCCATTTGACCGTCCTTTTGATCATCCATTTTATCATTGGTGGTAGCGGATCTACTTAATCATGTCTGAGCATCCCAGGCGGATTCCCCTGTCTGTCATTCGTGAAGCTATAACAACAGCCACATTGAATGGTGATTCTTCCCTTCCATCTCATCCATTTCTTTGGCTCGGAATATGACATTTCCATGAGAAGGCTCGCTCAACCTCTGTCTCTTAAATCGAAGATGCAGTCCAGAATGCTTCTTTCATCAGTCTCGAAGAAAACCCTGGTGTACAGCTCCAGGCTTTCCAATATGTTGATGAACTTTCCCTGAACTTCTTCATAAAACTCGAATTCGCTTTTATTTACTTTGCTTATCTTATAGTATTCTACCATACCAGCGATTGACAACTGTCACGGGCGTTCTTTCCTTCGAGCATCGGCGATAACTCAACCTGGTGTTTGTCGCTCTGGAAATAAGACTCGGCCTCTAACGGGATGTATGACCCTGGGCTCCACGGCACGTACTAATCTGTGCCTAACGGGGCATATGGTTCATCTTTCATGAAATTCGAAGTTTGAGACTCGTTGGTTCTTGAAGTGTATTCTTCCAATGTACTGAAATGCTGTAGATGCAGAACATTACAATCTGGGCATTCTACAAACGCACCCGTGGCTGATGTCCCGGCCGGTATTTCAACGTTGCATGTCGGGCAACCCTTGCACAAGACATCTGAAACTGAAAGTGTGTTTGCGTCTGTCACAAACCCTGGTTCTTCATCTGTGGTGGGTAAGCTTGCAGAAGTTTCTTTCAGGTCGGGATCATAAATATGCCCCTCAGGAATAGGGGTGAGGAAGTTGTTTGTCTTTCTTTGACGTTTGCATTCTTTTCGTAGAAAAGCTCTCTGCTTCTTGCGACTAGCGTTCCTATGTTGCGTCCTACGAAGTGGAGTACTTGATAGTCATTTGTTATTGGCGGCTATTAAGCCTCTAGCAGATGTAGCAACCATGGAGGGCAGACGGTTGGGCCCCTCCATCGGGTCTCGCTCTATTATCACGTTCTTGTCTTTGCGTGATACATTATCTTTAGTGGTCACTCTCAATAATGAAGGAAGTCTCTATTTCTCTTTGCAGCTGACTATGTCCATTAGAGGACCTTCGTAGTTCATGTCAACCTAGTTGAAATCCAGGTTGAAGTCTATGGTACCGCCCCGCGACGCCATCTCCTCATTTAATGCGAGGTTCCAGCCATCCTGAAAAGCAAAGATCAGCCGCTTTCCCGACATTTTTTTTGCAGATGACAGGAAAAACCTCAATGATCTGAAACTTATCATGAACAAGAATAAAATAAAGTATTTATTAAAGTAAATTTATGTTTGTTTTGGGTTTGATGAATTTTATGTATGAGTTTTATTTTATTAAAGGTGGAAAAAAAAGAAAATTTGAAGTTTAAATTTTTTTTTTAAAATTTTCATTATATGGAGGTTAATTATAAAATTTGGACCCGATCATAGACATTTGGCCATATAGATAACCCTAAAACAATCAAGGTTTCAAAGTTTCAAAGCAACATTGACTAATTCTACGCTTGTTTACTTAATCCGCAGCTAGGCTGAGAGGATACCGGCTCTCACTTCAGAGCTCCCACGTTCCCCTCACCTGAGGGCTAACATCTACACTTCAGAACCCAAATGATAAGACTGAATTGGGGATTTTAGTCTGTCACTCTAAAATCTCCAATTCTACGCCCGATAATATTATTTCCTTATTTATTTGCATGCAACTTCCAAGGGATTTGACCTCCCTGAATCTTGGATGTAATGTTCACTTTAGTTGTAAAACTCAACATATTTTAACAAATCAATTGTCCAGATTGAAAGTAAATTAAGATCGAAGTGAAAATATCATCACAATTTTTTAAACATTTTCATGGCTTCACCAATTTAAATCACCATTTCACAAATCTCAAGTCAAGGAGAAAGACAGAGAAAACTACTCAGATCTCATGGGGAAAACACAACAAAACTCAGAATTTATATATAAAATCAAAGTCATACAAACTACAATAATAAATAAACTTATCTCTAATTTCTCCCAAGAAAACTCCTCAAAGTTCTTCTGAATTTTTAAAGGACCAATTTTTAACATGTGTCAATGATTTTTGAAAGTAGATAAGAAATCAAAATTTCTAAAGTTAGCTACAAGGTTTACTTAATGCTTAGTTTTAAGCTTATTTACTAGAGTTGATCTAAATGAGCTAGGGTATTCTTTTGAAAAAATTGAAAGAAATTTTTAGAAGTCTTCTCCCTAAAATTAATAAAAGTAAATTAAAAATTCTAGTGTTACTTGAGGACAAGTAACATTTTAGTTTGGGGGGATATTGTTATGTCCTATAGCATGCTCAATTTTCTTTACACTTAACACATGTTTTTAATGAAATTACTATTTAAATAAATCTATTTTTGTGTTATTTTAGCATGTATAATAGGTAAGAGGATTTGAGTTGAGATCGAGTGAAACTGGGGTAAAATCGAGCACTTGTGGAACAACTTGGTTCCAGCACACTAGTGCCTAAGCGCCAAACTTGGGCGCCATCGTGCTCCATCTTGAGGCCTTGGAACCATCCTAGAAGCACCTAAGCGCAAGATTTCATTACGCAAATTGAGTCATTGACCCCTAAGAGCCAGCCCTGTGGCGCCTAGATGCTAGAACTACCCGGGGCAGTTTCTGCAGTTAGTTCAACACGAATTTATGGGTTAAGAGGCTACGGAGGCTGTTCAAGCAAGCTCCCTCTAGATCATTGTGAAAACTTGGAGGAAGTCAAGTAGGGCAGTAGAGAAGAGTATAGAGCTAGGTTTTACTTTTTCTTCAGTTTCTTAGAGAGAATGGAGAGGAATTTGAAAGAATTCTATAAAGGAGTACTTTTAGTAGTGCAAGGAGCATTTGAAGATCACTTGGGAAGGATTTTTCACCACTTTTCTCAAGGAGAAAGTTAAGTGTTACATTATAATTTGTCTTGTACTATTTATAAACTAATTTTCTTTATTATAAGATGATGAATTATAGTGTTTTATTCATGCACCATGAGTAATAACTTTATATGTTTCTCTTGCAGTGAATTAGTTGGACGTGTAGGATACTATGATTCTTTTAGAATAGGTTTTTATTTATTAAAGAGATTTTATTCCTTCGTGCTTAGCTAACTTATTATTCTAGCCAATTAATATGCAAGAAGTTTGTTATGAACCCATTGAGACTCACGAGATCTATGAAAGAAAAATAGTCTGGAGGGTAATGCAAATAGATATAGAAATACACTTTGACGGGTTTAAATTGGGGTTTCTAGGGTGACAGACAGAAACACTAACCAAGTTGAACCAATCTTTTTATGCACTCGGGGAGGGTAAAGAAGAGTATTGCTTCTATTTGTCACTAGCTACAATTTTTATTCTAAGTGCTCAATTCCTACATACTACTTATGTTATTGCAACGAAATGACAGTTTTGTTATCTTGATTTTTCCACTTTATTTAGCTTTAATGGAATTACCTTATGAGTAATTAACAGGAATAGTGATAATTTAGTAAGACTAGTAACACAACTTAAACCAACTATACTTACAGGCTAAGAGTTATTTTTGTAGGATAAAACTCTTTTTAAGATCAAGTACCACATTATTTTTGGGATCGATATTCTGAGCTCAATAATCCAATATTATCGGTTTGACATGTATACTTGCATAAAACCCATAGTGTGTAAATTTCACCTAAACTGGAAAAGTATCAAGTTTTTGGTACTGTTTCCAAGGACAAAAGTGTAGTGCCACGTTGTTGCACATATCATGTTTTAGATATCATAGTACTCATTTAAGATTACATGTAAGTACATCCATAGGCACAACAGGAGATTATCAGGGTACATACATGCCTATGTTGATTGATGCATGGAGGGGAGGCTTGTAAATTTTGGACAAGGTGCTTTGAGGTGGTTACATCAAAGGGCTAACCACTCCCTCTCTCCCTCTCCCTAGGTAGTTGCTTGTTTTATGAAGGGTTTTTATAAATTGGTTCCTAGTATTATATTTTAACTCTTATTTTCTCTAAAATTACATAATAAGTGTCGTGTGTAACATTTTGAAGAATATTTCTCCATTAGTTTTAGGCTTGGTGGCAAATTATTCAATGAATTTGGTGATCTCCTTGGAATACTACTCTAGTGAATAGAAATTTTAGTTTAACTACACTTCTTTCATACAAATTTTATTTAGTTTATGTTGTGGTGATGTTTAATTTTATGTTCCAAAAAGTTCAACCTAAAATCTTGTGTTTAACCCATTTGTTTTATTGTTTTAATTAAGAATCTCTAATTTTATTCTCTGGAAACCCTACACCATTTCAGCTATTTACCAAATTTAACCCACCAAATTACCTCCAACATATTTGAATTTAACAAAAATATGACTCTTTCTCTAATTCAATAATATAAAAAAATATTTATAATGTTATGTGAAAGTAATTAGAGAAAATTATTCCACAATAAAGCCCAAACTTTCTTTCTTGTTTTTACTGTTTTTATTTTTCTTAAGTACAAACCACCAAATCTATTTTCCAAATGATCCAAACCAAAAAAAACACATTTGATCCATACTAGAGTGTTACTAGCATCAATACAAGTTAAATTACTAATTTTCCTTGTCTTTACAAAACAAACTAGCCAATTTCCCTAAATGGGTCAGCCTTTGGATAGAACTGACATAACTCAAATGTACATGTGTTCCTCCATATCAAAGCAATCTCAAAACTTACCAATCTTTTTCAGATCACAACTTAATTCCCTCTCATAAAATCGAATTACTTGATTGCATGATTTGGAGTTTGGTGGAGAAAGATCAAGGGGTTTCAACTAAGTCCTCCACACTCTGGATGAAATTTGGAATAAATCCTACTACACTAATACCATTTCCAATTAAGCTCCACTACGAAAGTTCAATGTTCTAGCCCTTAAAGGAGATTGAATACTCTTAATCACTTTTTAGTGATCTTGATCCTGTACAATAATAAGCAACTCAACACCTACCATCATCATTACATAAGTTTGAAATTAATATCTCCATTATACTATATCATAAAGCATTAGTTTCTTTAATGTCATACCTTAAAGTACTTCTTATCTCTTCCTTTGAATTTTTTTCTTTTTTATGGCATTTATCTATTTTTTTTCTTAGTTGTCTTTAGTTTTAATATAATATTAGTATCTACTTATATGATATCAAAATATGCTTTTTTAATATTATAAATGAATCAGATATTTTACTAGGTTCCAAGAGAAAGATACATCATATACTTCTCTTTATATAAAGCTAAATGTTTGATGATAGACATATGGACAACAACCCATTTCAATGATGAGAGCAAGATGTGAAAAAAGACATTATTTTACAGTACTAATTTTTTCTTTTTTTTTCTCTTAAAGAAATTTTTTTTTTATTTCCCCACTCTTTCTCTTTCTCTTTCTTTTGCTCTCTCCCTTCTCACTCCTCTGTATTTATTTGTGATTGTGGGATGCATGTAAACACTATGCCATCATCATTTCATAAAATGCTTTGCTGTGATGGAAATTTTTATAAAATATATGAAATAGTAGATCTCTTTTTTGGGTTTTAAATTGAATATTTTTGACAATTAAGTTGTAGAACTTAAAATAATTAATGCAACAATTATTTCCTTCAAATTATTTGGTGGGGAGATAGCCTTTTTTTCTAGAGCTATACTTTCTCAAATATTGATGCAAGGGAGAATTTGAATGTCAAGGTGGGGGGCTAATTCCAAGAGTTGTGAATGAGTTTGATAGGGAATATGGTTTTCAATTAGGAGATTCGAGTTCGAAGTATACTCTAAATATTAATTAATTTCTAACCTAATTACAACAAAAAAATTAAAAAAAAAGTTGGACTTTATAAAATATGCTAATAATGAAGTTAAAATTAAATATGAAATATGAAGAGCAATGCACAATAATACATGTAAATCTACTAACTCTCGCAATTTAATTCGTTGGAAAGTAAAATATTTTTATTTGTTCTTAGAAAATAACGAGCATAAAAATTTACACAAAATTCTTTACTATTTGGCCGCAGCATTAAACGCTATCCAAATAAAAATATTTTGGTGTGTGGATTTATTTCTTTATTTATTTATTTTTTGGGTTGAAGATTAGGAGAGATAATGCGATGTAGGCAAATATCAAATTTAAAATTTTCATAAATTTTAACAAATATTTTAATACTTATCATCAACTAATAAACCACACTCAATTAGGTTGATCGATATAAATTCATCTAAAATAAAAATCAATGACACTCCTTTAAACCATACAAATTTTTCTGTAAAAAATAGTAAGAAATGATGGAACTTAAGTTTGAGCTGATATTTCAAATATATATAAAAATAAATCAGAATGCATTCATGTACTTACCACCCAATTACTCTCTCTTTGCATATCTAACATCTAATTCAAATTTTTCATGTCACATAAAAAAATATCCTTATTTTTAACATTAATGGATTTACATAATAACCATTCCATTCCTCTCTCTCTCTCTCTCTCTCTCTCTCTCTCTCTCTCTCTCTCTCTCTCTCTCTCTCTCTCTCTCTCTCTCTCTCTCTCTCTCTCTCTCTCTCTCTCTCTCTCTCTCTCTCTCTCTCTCTCTCTCTAAAGTGTCTATGGAATCAAGCCCAAGGGATAGAGCACGAGGTTGGAAAAGGATCGGGGGCAAAGAGAAACTGAAAAGTAAAATAAGAGTATCCAACCTTTTCGCAAGAAATAGCCTCCTATTTATAGGTACAAGAGATACATGGAGTACATAATTACATCTAAGTCCCTCTGCTATACAAAAAGGCTTAGGGGTATCATAGTAATTTGTGCAATATACAAACAATTAAGCAAGTCAATCAGGCTATTTTTTGATCACCTGTTCACGATCATTCGCTTGATGATAGCGGGCTTAATCGCATGAGGAGATCAAGGAGGCCTCCAAGCTATACTCATTCGTGGGTTGCTTCAACACACAATCCATCCCTTTAGTATGTATGGTTTGATTCACCATTCGTTCGTTCGACTGTGGAGTTGTTCTCGATTTGCCTCACCGTAGACCTCTCTTTCGTTCGATCGGGTGTGAATTGATTCTTTGTTCACCCGTGTGTGTCTGTGTGGCTATCAACTGATGGGAACCACTTGTTCAAACTATTGGGGTGCGTTATTCCTTGGCTTGGCATTAATATTTAACATCCGATAAAATTAATCAGCATTTGACTGATCTCTCCTATGACTTGATTGTGGGTCCATTTTTTTGTCATGTATCTGCATTTTTCTCCGATATTTGTGTTGTCAAGACCCTGTAATGCATATTGAGTTCCCCACTTTTCTTACTTCTTTGAAAGTTACAGATGCAAAAGAAATAAAAAAATAAATGGAGCACTAAATTTCACATTAAATTCAATTGCATTATAATCAATATTTAACAATCAAACACCATAGTTTTTTATGTGATGTTATCCTATAAATTGGCTACTAGTGATGACCTTTTCTCCCGCACTTTTTTATGTCTTGGGCTTTGGTTGTTGTTTGATGGTGCTCTATTAGCGAGTGGAAAAACGTTCAGTCTGATGACAAATGTGAAGACATCTTGATGAAGGCTTTCAAACTTCTTGCTGATAAGATTAGCACTTTGTGCATTCCCATGAAAAGTCATCATCCCGAGGGTAAGGCGGTCGGTGATTGAAGCAAACATCTTGAGGGGATCAATTATGTCAAGAAGAGGTGAGTGAAACAACTAGCCTTCAAGAAGGGACCCTTTGGTGCACGTGAGGATAATGATGAGGATGAGTTGTCTGATGATGTCCCCTTAGTTCGTTGGTAAAGAGGGCAAAGACGCTAGGTAAACCTATGACGATGTGCCAGAAATGGATAAAGACACAGCTGGTCCTTCTCAGGTCAGAGGGAAGAGGGTTGTGAATGCTCCACCTATCTTTGATGAGAGTTTCTTATCTTTATTATTGTCTGAATTGGATCGACTCCTTGGTACAAGGAGTACGATTACTTGATTTATTAGATTGGAGTGACTTAACTTTTCTTAATCTGATCCTTTTTTACTATGTAGCAGGCATGATTCATGTCCTTAATTCACCAGAGGTTGTTGAAGGTAAGCTACAGCTCCTCGGAATACTATAAAGAATCCACCAACGATTGGTGAGTGTGATTCAAATGACTTTGCGGTTCACTGCTTGGATGAGCCAACACATTTCTTTGCTCAAGAAGCCAAAGCTCCGAAAGAGTCGGAGAACTTGTTGACCTCACTTTTGGTTGAGGTCTAGTTTCCTCCTTAGTAGCCTAAGGTCTAGCCATAGGACTTTCCTGTTGATTATTCCTAGAGGACTAGAAAAGGAACCCTTATCATTAGAAATTCTAAACTCTTCTTTGCTCAACTTGAAGTTCCACGTATTGGTCCTAACCTCTAGCACTTAGTAAGTGGGGTCAATATGAGGGAGCTCAAGGAGAATCCCCATAGGATGGTCAAGCCCTAGGACTAACCCTGGGTGGTCTGGTTTTGGTTAGGCTAGCTTGCACACACTACATTTTTCCTACACACCACAAACCCTAAGACCACTTGCACTTGATTTGGTCTCGTAACTCGTTTTGGAAAGCTCATATGGGTGGACCCAAACCCCTAGCCCTTTGCTAAGAGGGTTAAGACCAGCATATTGAACATTCAAATTGAATCCTCATATGGTTCTCATGACTTGGAAATGGCTTCATGGCTTACCTACCCACTTTAGCCCAAACTTTCATCAAAATTACCACAATACCCGTACAACCCTAATTTTTGCAAAAATTCTCAAATTACCCAAAGTACCAAAATTTGTCCACAATTCATTTCAAACTATTTCCCACTACCCAAATTGATGCAAATTTACTAAAATTCACAAATTCACAAATTACCCCCAAAATTATCAAAATGCCCCTCATAACCCAAAAATTCTAAAATCATCCCAAATGTACCCAAAATCAATTCAAACCACTCCATGAATCCAATTTAACTAGACCCATTTTGACCAAAAGCCCCAAATTGCCCTTAAAGGCCATATTTCCCCAAATTAGCCCCAATGACAACCAAATTGATTTCAACCTTCTCTAATTTCACTTCCAAATTTCTCATGATATCTCCCTACACCAAATTAAACATTTAATTGACCCAAATTTTTGCCCAAATTCACCTTCAATTTTAAAAGCCCATGCCCAGCACATTTAATTCCAAAAGCTCAAATCCAAAGCCCACATGGCATTAAATTTCTTCCCATCATTTATTTGATTAAATCAAACTATACTCCTTGAAATTTATCATTTCATCACACCAAATCAAGCCTCATTACAAACTCCACAAAAACACCCCATAAACCAAAAATACCCTTCCATGAAAGTTGACCAAGCAAAGGACAAGTCATGAGGCCATTCCAAAGCCATAGGTGAGCCATGTAAGCCATTGCCACCTTACTATGCCCAAAGTGGCAAGAGAAGGATCCCCTTTAATGATTCCCTTAAAAGTGGCTAACCCTTCTCATATTTCCCCTAAACCATGCTTAAGCCTAATTTTACTTGGATGGTGACTTCTCCTCACTAATTAAGCTAAGCCAAATGATCTCCTCTTCAGCCTAAACTAGCCTTGGTGGGTGAGCCCAACTTAAATCCATGTTTTGACCCAAATTGAACCAAAAATAGGTTCAGCCCCATTCCTCTTTAATCCAAAACCTTTACACACGGCCAACCCCAATTGACTTCACCAAAACCAAGTCATGATCCCCCTGACCATATGGTGACCTGACCCTGCCCGGCCACCCACCTTGACTGCCGAAAAACACCATGGTTGAGGAGGAGCAATAAGTTAAGCTTAAAATTACACGCAACCAAGCTGGCTCACTCCAATTCTATTTTTCCCCTTTTCTCCCTCCACCTAAGTAGCCAGAGCCACCAACTAGGGGAGAAATTAGGGTTAGAAGGTGGACGGCTCTCTGGTTACACCAGTTGGGGATGAAGACGGGGGACCATCACGAGTGTATCGAATGGAGGGTCGTAATGCAGTCGGACGGTACTTTGGTACGTGAATGGAGGGCTGACTCAGATGGTGGCACCCAATCCCGCGGTGACACACGTCCTTTTGACGTGTACAATGATGAGTTGGATAAGAAAGAAATTAAGATATTTTATGAATTAATTAAATCAGTCAACCTTTAAAAATTCATATCTTGGTGTACAAAAATTATAAAAATAAAATAAAAATACCCACATGCTTAGTGAACATAGGAGAATAATGTGAAAATGGTTTGATGTCTGTTTGATGCATGTGTGATTTTAAATTAATTAAATAGTGTATTTCTTATTTGTATTCTCCATTTGCATGGACATTTCACCATGAATTGATTTTTAGGGCTTTGACTCTCTCTATCATGAGGGATCTTTCCTGATTTTTGCTAGGTCAAGGGAGATCTCTAGGATAAGATCTCTATTTTTTGAGTATGTTATGTGTGTTTTGGCAAAGTAATTATATTAATTAAAATATTAATCAAAAAAATACAAAGCTTGTTTTGGTAGGTTCATTGTGGTTAGAGTTATAAACTTAGCTTAACTCATTAAGATTAACCAGCCCCTAAAAATGAAAAAAAAATAAATTGGAATAATTATAAATTTAAATGGCATAAAATTCATTATCCACTATAATTTAATGTTAGATGATGTCCCCATAAAAATTTCAAATCAATTGGAATTAATTTGACCACTAAAATGGATTAATTAAGTGAAATTGCTTTTGTGGCACTAAATAATTATAATAATTAAGATACAATTCAAAAAATTACCAAATTATTTTTGGGAGCTCCTTATGACCATACTAACCTAATAAAAATAAAAAAGAATTAAAATAAATAGTTCATTTTTAAGCCATTTTTAAATGTAAGCACCATTTGTAAAGAGAAGACGACAGAAGGCCAAACTTAGCCCATAAGTTTGACCCTATTGATCAAATAGAGCTGAGTATTAGGCCTATGACGACTTGGAAGTTAAATATTTAAAAATTAATTAAAAATCATAAATATTACAAAATTATAAAAAAACACTAAAATATCAAATTTGGCTTCCTGATTGGGACAAATTAAAATAAGTCTCCTAATTTTCTAAGTCAAGATATTAATTTTTAAAGGCTTAAAACGTATTTTCTTTAATTTTCTACTAAAATAGTTCTAATAATTAAGATATAAACCAAAAAAATATATAATTTGTTTCTCTGGGTTTCCTAAACTCAGAGATATTTAAGAAATATATAAAATTTAATTTTCCACTTAAATAATATTTTATATTTAACTAATACTAAAAAATAATTGTAATAATTAAATTAAATATTTAAAAATCATGAAAATTGGTCCAAGGGGTCCTCTGACCTAGGTGAACCTCCAATATTTTTATTCAGGACAGAGGTTTTGTTTTGGTTGAGTTATTAAATTTTCATTAAAAATCTCTATTTTTGCATTAAAATAATTATAAAATTAAATAAATTCAGAAAAATCAAATTTTTTCCTCTTATGTTTTAATTAACCAATGAGTGGGGTAGCATAAAAATTTTAAAGTCATTTGGGATTATTTTAAGGAATTATGAGGTGTTAAGGCCCTAAGGGCAAAATGGTAATTTTGGAATTTAAGTCTTAATTAATATTTAGGCCTAACCAAAGGGTAAATAGGTAATAAATGATCTTAATTGACATGTCTAGATGATTGAAATATAAAAGTGATAAATGTTAGTAAACAATCTTACTTTTTGTCTCATTAAGGATAAATTTGTAATTTCTTAAATTGATGAACTTCGGAAGAGTGGTTAAATAAGAATATAATGAGGTTGGGGGGTTTGACTTTGGAAGATCATAACCAACGATCATAACCATTTGACTTTGGAAGATCATAACCAACTAATTTAAAACCCCAATTAATGGTTTTAAAATGATTTATGATTCCTGATAAGGATTAAAATCATAAATTTTAATTTTTTCTAAAAATTACAAATCTACCCATTGAGTTTAAGGGCTTAGTGGTGAATTAGACTTAATCAAAATTTTTTCTAATGAGGTTTAGAAAATGACATATAAACAATTTGAAACTCTTTTTTTAAAAATACTACAAGTTCATCTTTGAAAATCAAACTGACAAATTTTCTTAATTAAGCCCAATTATCCCTAAGGGCCTTTACCTGTATAATTCGTAAGTGAAACTCAAATGATTATTACCCCACTTAAAGGGATAATCAAAATGTCAAGGTTCGTTGAGCATAAGGGTATGAATTGGGTGAACCACATAACAACATAATATGACCAAAATGAACTCGAGACGATTCGAGAAACTGTGAAATGAATAGGGTATTACCCATGACCTTTTCATGATCCTTTGGGATTCTTGGAGGACACTTGGACATATTATGATTTGCTCGATGGAATCATCCCCACAGATGAACAAATTTGACCCTTCATGGTATGACATAGGTTTTGTTAGACACACCTCAAATATGTACTCTCTGCCTTTCCTACAAGCATGTTTTAATTCTTGCAAAATTATATATATGCATTGCAAATGTTGACCTTTCAGGTGGAGGAATAGGAAGAATCGACAGGTATGCTTTTAAGTTATTGTATTGCAATTTACTATTATTTATCCTTCTGTACCTCGTTTTCTACCTATAAACTTGCATGTTAAATAAAAAGCTTACCCTGCATGTCAAAATTGAAATTTTTAGGATAGCCACAAAACTGAAACCAAAACCAAAATTAAGAAATCAAAACAAAAAAAATACACCGACACAATAGTCAAGATATAAGACAACTCAAACTTAATCACAAATAAAATAAAATAAAAATTATAATAAATTAAAACGTCTCTATCGAGGATGATCAGAAATTTCTCGGAGGAGGTAACCTATGGTTGCTAATGAGATTTCTCACGGTCTAAATGAAAGTATGAAACTAATTGAGTTTAGTTTGGTAAATTCATTTGGACTAAGTGAATCAGAAGAAAACAGTGGTACCGGAATGAAGGAACCATGGGATCTTAACCGGTGTTGCTCTAATCAACTTTAACTCTCCCTATAATAGTTAAATTTAAACTTGTCATTTAAACCTTTAAACCTTAGACTTTAGGACTCCTACTTCACAAAGGAGCCTGGAGCTAGCTTTGTGGGCAACCTTCTATAGCTGCAATCTGCAACAACACGAGGATCTGCAACATCACATCTTTCTTTAAAAATTAAACAACAAGTCATAGGACCACAAGGTTGCCCGCCTAGTGCGACATAAATCCTCAACCTTTTTTTTGTCCTTTGTATGGTTCTGCTATAGAATTTAAGCCCTAACTCCCCCTAGGATTCTGAGATTAACGGTCATCATGACTTAAATCCTCATATCTTCTAGGCTATTACAGTGATCTCTCGCATGAATGTAAGATGAAACATTTAATTTTTCTCAAAATTGAAGGTGAACCATAGGATAGCTTCGGAAGAAGAAAATAAGAATTTAACTTTTAAATTTATATATATATATATATATTGTGATACTACGCAAGTATACATATCGTTATCAAGAAATATAAGAATTTTTTATTAAACCCCGAATGTCGAACCTATATGAATTGTTCACAGTATGCAATAATTAAAGCAACAAAATTTCTACTTTAAGAAGAAAAATACTTAAACTATATTTTTTATCACAGGAATGAAATTTAAACTCTTTTTGTTATTTTTAATGTTTGAAAATGAAATAAAAACTTACTAAAGATAACTTGACTTTATGTAAAAGAAATGAATTGAATACAAGAAAAACACTGAATATGAAATATCTTTTTCCTTATCATGAATCAGTAATAAGTATATGAATTTTGTTGTGGAAGTATTCAAATTGTGTTGTGCCAAATAATAACAATATTATTCTTTACCCTTAGTAGAGATGCTATAAAGAACATTAGCTAATTTAAAGTTTGAATAGTTCTGAAGACCGATTAGGTAGGGAAGATACTAGCCCTCACTCTAGTATTCCCTCGGCTCTCTCCACCTGGGGGCTAACATCTCGTATCAAAACTTAAAACAATAAAGCAATTTGGGGGCTTTAGCCTGTCAATCTAAAAACCTCTAACTCTATGCCCTTCAAATATTATTTTCCAATTTATTTGCACTCAATCATTATTTGCTTCCAATTTATTTGCACTCAATCATATGAATTGCATTCTCATTCATACAATCTCATGTGATTCTTTCCAATTATTAACTGAGACAATACCATCCCGGTTCTTGCATGTTCTCATAACAAATTTTCACATCTAGATGGGCTAGATCAAGAAGTAAATGGAATTAAATTATCACAACTTCTTCCAACACTAAAGATTAAAACTCTCCACAACTTCCATCCAACACATTAATTACTTGTCATTTTATGAGAAAGATAAAAAAAAAATAATCAGAATCCATGGAGAAAACAAAACTATATTTTAGTTCAAAAGCAGAAATCATTGTCAAACCAACAAGAACTCTAAATTAAAACCAAAAGTAGCTTAAAACAAAGATAAAAACTTATCTCAAATACCTTACCAAATTCTTGAAGTTCAATTGAATCTTTTCTCTCTTACAACACTCTTAACTCTCAAATAAAACTATAAACAAAAGGAAAATAAATTTGTGGTGCTTAAAATTTTCTCCAAAAGCTCCTTTAAGAACTTCTTTAAGAACTTTTGAGAACTTCTTAAGATTTTTCAAGACTCCCCCCTTTTAAAAGTTTCAACTTCCTTCTTTTATAATTTTCCAAGAGGTCCTTTGGTATCTCTTCAAAATATGTCCTGCATCAATGTATTTATCAAGGGATGTCTCCTTTCACAAGTCTTTTAATTATATTTTCGACCTTAATGGTTACAACCACCCATTTTTACTAATAGGTGCCTTAAATCTCCCTTCAAATTTTGTCAAAATGAATTAACACGTCAAGTAACTGTCACGGGCGCTTAAGCGCGGGGCCTCTGACGCTTAGGCATGGCCTTCCTATTTCACTGGCGCTTAAGAGCCAGTTCTGGCGCTTAAGAGCCAGTTCTGGCGCTTAGGTGCCACAATATTAATCATTTTTGCATTTTTGCTCCAAGATTAATCCTTTTTCACTCCTTTTAGCATTTTTCACCTTTTTTTAGCATTTTTCTTTCACTCCTTTTAGCATTTTTCACCTTTTTGCTTGTACCTGAAAGAAAAACACACAAATATCTTCCATTAAAGCACAATATCTAAAAAATAGGTATAAAAATGTGTCTTAAAACACTTTATATTTTAAATGTATCAAAATCCCCCAAACTTAAAATGTTACTTGTCCTCAAGTGACACTTCAATCTTTAAAAACTAAATAAGTATGATTATGTAAATGAGTTTGTCTAGGAGTTTCTAAATTTTGTTCTAGAAATATAGTAGTCTAATTTTGAAAAAATTCTAGTGAATAACACCAACTTAAAGTTTAGAAACCCTTAAAGTGATGAAGTATGAAAAATATGAGTTCCTGTCTAATTCAGAAATACTTGTAGATTTTTCAAATATAGAACTTAGGCATTTTATTTGCTTCACTTAAAAATTTTTCTTAAGTATAATTTTACTTACTATATTATATCATTAAGCTTAAAAGTTTCTCAAGTCTTATACTTAAAAAAGATCAGATCTGGAACCAATTTTTGATTAGGCTATAATCCTCAAGCTTCTCCTCCCTTTTTCAACTTTTTTTTCTTTTCATTTCTTTTTCTTTTTCTTTTTACTTTCTTTTTCTTTTCTTTTCTTTTTCTTTTCTTTTTCTTTTTTTTTTCTTTTTCAAGCAAGGATTGCTATATCTGGATAGGCCTTTAATGATTTTGAATTCCAGTCTTCCTTTCCTAAAGTAAAGAATTGATATTTTCTTTTACTTAAAAACATAATAATAGCTTATGAATATTATTTTTAATAAAAGAAATTTAAGTTTCAAAAATAAAAGTCTAAATTTCTAAATTTAACAAAAATATAATGTCTCCTACTAAAGATAGTTACACAATATTTATCATTTCTACATTTAAAAACTCTTAACTTTAAATTTTTCTATATCACTTATAAAATTTTAACTAAATTTTCTTACTCATTTCTATTATCAAAATTTCACTTCCCTAATATAACTTCATATACATGATCATTTTTGTTTTTAGATCAAATTCACTTGTAGCTCACTTGAGAACAAATAAAATTCAAGTTTTGAAAATGCTTTTCATTCCCCACAAACTTAAATATTTAACAAGATTAAACAGTTTAACAACATATATATATAAGCAGAAATAGAAATTGAAATAGCATGCTTCCAAGAATTTTCACACCATAATTATACAAGTACAAAACTAAAAATAGAAGTAAAATTAATTTTTGATCAAATTTCTTACGTTTTAACATATAGAGATTCATTAGACTTCTAAGTAGTAGATACAGACATAAAAACAAACAAACACACTAACTTTGACTTCACAATATTAACATAAAAACAATCGCACTGACAAGATCAAAGAAAATATAAAGTAGCAAATTTCTAAAATTAAAGTTTAAAAAATTAAAGTTTAAAATTATGTTTAAAATTATAGCTAGCAAGATTTTAAACTTTCATAAGACATAGAAATAAGTTCA
Organism: Phalaenopsis equestris; assembly: GCF_001263595.1. Lineage (NCBI taxonomy): Eukaryota > Viridiplantae > Streptophyta > Magnoliopsida > Asparagales > Orchidaceae > Phalaenopsis > Phalaenopsis equestris. Next base: position 105,770 of record NW_018238118.1, on the reverse strand, counting down.
TTTCTAACTAACTAAAATAAATCACACAAAACACAATAACAATTACTACCCTAGAATTTAGAACACAATATTAATTAAACACAAACATTACAATAACAATTAGACAAAAAGTCTAACACATCACATACATCACATAGTTCACATAGTTCAACAAGTATACAAACTCAAATGCATCAAGTGCACACCACAAAGTACATCACATATTACAAACAGAAAACAACCATAGTCCTTCTTATCATCATCATTAGTGTCACCGTTATCCTAAAATCTTGTAGACTCATAAATAGGAAACTTTGGATATGAAGGGAATTCCACTCCACTCCTTAGTTACCTAAATAAGGCTCTCCAAAGATAAGTGAAATTTCTCCACATAATCAATATGTATTCTAACATATCCATCAATATGATCTACAAAATTTTCTAAATTTCGTACCCTATCTATGGTAAAATTAATATTATCCATCATCTTTTGTAATAATTGATCTTGAGATTCAGTAGGCTGACCTCCGGTTATAGATGGTTTCGAAGTAGATGGTCTAGATGTAGAAGCAGCGGAGGTGGATGCAGCAGACGCCGACATTCAATAACTTCTCGAAAATCCTCCTCTCTAACCAAAAATAGAGTGTTCAGAATATGATTTCACATTCACACTTGTAATCAGTTTTAGAGGCAGCAACACTTCTTCCCAACTATCATATCTAACTCCTTCTTGCTCACACAAAGAAAAAATTAAGGAAGCAAATCCCAAACCTGCAATAGCAGCATCAGTAGCAGAACAATTGATAGTCTGACAAATCAAAGCTCTAATATTGATAGGCTTGCACTGCTGGATACAATAATTCAATGTTGCTCTCTCCCTCGTAACTTCATTAAGTGATTCATCGGTAACAAACGAGCTGAAATAAAGTAGTGCCACGCCTTTGATGGTTCACTTAACTTTGAAGTGGAAAATTTAACTCTCCTCTCATTTGTAATTTCCAGATTCCCCTTCCAACAATCAAAATTGATATAATTTCGTCCAGTTCCATCTCAGTAGAACTATAGTTTGAATAAAAACACAAAGTATCAGGTGGTAAATGGTAGAACATGTTGATTACCTCCAGTCAAAAACGTACCAATTTGCCTCTGACCATGAATCATTCCTCTTCTGCCACAGGGAGGTTTGCATATAACTCCCGCACTATAGAAATCACAGCCACAATAGAAAAACAACAGTTTCAGTCCCATTATCGGTGAACGATCAAATCCTCTACAGATCCACCTGGATTTTTAAAACACCTCTCAAGAATAAATTTTTATGTTTGTAGAGCATCACTATATCTGTCCTGAGCTTTCAAACTAACAAACTTGCTCAAATCAAAGTGGTTCTTTCCCTTACTTCTCTTCATTCTTGGCGCCATTCTACAAATTTCACAAAATTGTGCAATAATTTCAAAGATTAAATCTAATCTACTAAACTTGACTCCTATAAGCTTAAACTACACTTTGTATGTAATTTCTATAAATTTTCTCAAGTTTTCACCATGAAAAGTAAATTTCAGGTACCTCCACAACGTGCTCAAAATACATGGTGAAAATCCAAAATTTTTACATAGAAGTAAATATCTTACCTAAAGAAATTCAAATCTAGCAAATTTGGCTCTAATACACCAAGAAATCTCCACGAAAAGGCATTCCCTAAACTCAAAATCACAAACATCAGAGGAAGAAGATGATGGCAGGAGCGAAAATGACATTTTTAGAGGTTAATTTTTACTTTTAACCGTTCGCAAATCGGTTTTCGTGAACCGACGCTTAAGCGCGAATATGTGGTGCTTAGGCGCCTGTCTCTCAGGTTGCCTCGTGCTTAAGCGGGGGGTTGTGGCGCTTATGCGCCAGTGCACAATTTTTGATATTTTTGGCTTTAAGTAAACGCACTATTAGTATAAGTAAACCACCCCTAAATGGTTTTATAACACTTAAATGACTCTTTTCCTCTCCTTCAACTCTCCTCTCTCTCAAAGTTCTCCAAAATAAAAAATTTGATTCGAGGCTAAAATGACAAAAAAAAATTTCGCAAATAAACACTTATATTCATTCACGAAGTATTACAAACAACATTCAACACGTAATTCTCATTCCAAAAAGTCTCCGATGAGAAAATTTTCCTAAATACAAACACTAAACATACTTACACAATAACACACATAATCACATAAACACTAAAAAAGAGACTTAACACTAATACATAAAAAAACTCTTAACAAGCAAATCTTAGTGTAGAACTTAATTCCATTCTTCATTTTTTGGAACAAATTCTTGTCTCTCATAAGTCTCTCCTTGGGCATTTGGAATATAGAATTGATAAAACGGACGGTGGTGATGAGCTCTAATGTAATCTTCTTCAATCCATTTATGCTTAAGATACATCGCCTTATCTGCTTCCTCTATATAACTGGTATGGATAAATTACATTTTTAATAATTGCCACCCAATATGCTAATTGCCACCCAATATGCTCTAGATGTGCATTAATTTCATTTACCTTTGCCTCAATTGAAGTCACGTTAAGCCTTAATTTTGTTGATCTTTTTCGCTATTCCTTTGACACTAACGGCTAAGAAACCGTTATACATCTCTTGTGCACTCTGAATAATGAATTTCTTCCTCATGGCTTCGTCCTTTTTCCTTAAATCCATCTCCCATGAAGTCATTTTCTCTAAATCTCTCTTTCTCTTAGAATTTAGGGCTACAAATGGTTCTAGGGTGAAATTACATCACAAAACCCTTCTATTTATAGGACTAAATCTTTCTAATAACATCTAGGCATGTCCTAAAACTACCATGGCACGTTTAAGTTAACCAATTGGCTGTTAAAACTTCTAGAAATTGTATTTTTGCACATGGTTTTTATCGTCTGCGCTTAAGCACCGAGTATTGGCGCTTAAGCGCCAATACTTGATTTAGAACTGAGCAACTTAACATCCAAATAATCATTCTAACACATCTAAGTCACTTAATAAAAGTCACTTAATAAAGATCTAAGTCACTTAATAAAGACTTAAAATCATTACTAACATGAAATAGTCTCAAAAATACTACCCCAATTTTTCTTAATCACACATAAAAAATAATCAAAGCAAAAGCACTCTGATACGTGCTTATTCTGGTTGATCCAACGTCACTCAATCGTTAAATTTAAGTTGATCCCCTATAAAATACGGTTTCAGTCTATGAGCATTCACTTTAAATATTTTCTTAGTTTTAGGATCTTTGATATCCATAGCTCCATAAGGATAAACTTTCATCGCAAAAAATGGGCCCATCCACCTAAACTTAAGTTTGCCTAGAAATAATCTTAATCTTGCATTATATAGCAAAACTTGTTGCCCTGACTGAAAATTTTTAGTAAGAATCCTTCGATCATGCCACATCTTCCTCTTTTCTTTATAAATTTTAGCACTTTCATAATACTCATTCCTTATTTCTTCAAGCTCATTTATTAATAATAATCTTTTCTCACCACCATCTTACAAATTATAATTGAACTCTTTAATCGTTTAATATGCTTTATGCTCAAGTTCAACTAGTAAGTGATAAGCTTTTGCAAATATTAGCCAAATAGGGACATTCCTATAGGAGTTCTATATGCAGTCCTATAAGCCCACAAAGCATAGTCAAGTTTGATTGACCAATTTTTTTTGGATTTACAGATTTTTCCATAATTCTTTTAATTTCACGATTGGATAATTCAGCCAAACCACTTATCTGAGGATGATAAGCAGTAGCAATCATATGGTTTATATGATATTTCTTTAACAATTTCTCCATTATGACATTTATGAAATTACTTCCCCCATCTATTATGATAAATCTTGACATCCCAAATCTGTAAAATATGTTTGTTTTCAAAAACTTTGCAACACTTAGAGCATCACATCGAGGTAAAGCAACAACTTCTATCCATTTTGATACATAGTCCACTGCTAACAGTGTATATAAATTTCTGAAAGATGGTATAAATGGTCTCATGAAATCTAATCCCCAAAAATCAAATATTTTAACTTCTAGCATATAATTGAGGGGCATCTCATTTCTTCTAGAAATATTGCCTACACGTTGACATCTATCACAAGTTTTGATATAAGCATTAACATCTCTGAAGATTATAGACTAATAAAATCAAGATTGTAAAATTTTGTATGCTATTTTATCAACACTAAAATGTCCCCCAAAATCAGAATTATGACATTTTATGATAATTTCATAAGTCTCTTCTAGAGGCACACATCTTCAAATAATCAGATCCTTCCCTTTTTTTATATATAAATAAGTCATCCCAAAAATAAGTCTTAGCTTCAGATATAAATTTTCTTTTCTGTTGGTATGTCATTCTATAGGGTATAACATCACTAATAAGAAAGTTCTCAGTATCAGCATACCACCGAACACGCCACTCATTAATACTGAACAATTTTTCATTTGGAAAATGTTCATTAATTTCTCTTTTCAAAAAAAGAGTGGTTTTTCTAATTCAAAGATGGACAAATGATCAGCAATTTAATTTTCAGTCCCCTTTCTATCTACTATTTTAAAGTCAAATTTTTGCAAAAGAAGAACCCATCTTATAAGTCCAGGTTTAGCATCTTTCTTTTTCATTAATTACTTAATAAAAGAAAGATCTGTATGCACTATACATTTAGTTCTAATTAAGTATGATCTAAGTTTATCAAAAGCATATACTATTGCTAATAACTCTTTCTCAGTTATTATATATTTAATTTGGGCTTCGTTCAGAGTTTTACTAGCATAGTAAATTACTTTGAAAATTTTATCATATCTTTGTCTTAAAATAGCTTCAATAGCATAATCACTAGCATCAAACATCAATTCAAAGGGGTTTCCCCAATCTGGTGAAACTATAATTGGTTTAGTGACTAATTTTTTTGTTAATTTTTTTTGTTAATAACTCAAAATTTGTTAATAACTCAAAATCTTTTAGGCATTCTTTATCAAAATTGAAAATTGCATCTTTCTCCAGTAAATGGCATAAAGGTTCACATATGAAAGATATTTTGAACAAGAAAAGGAAGTTCACCGATAATAAGACAGTTGCACTTAGCAAAGAGTGTAGTACAATTATTCAGAAAAAGCTTCCTAAAAAATTAAAAGATCCAGGTAGTTTCACTATACCGTGTGCTATCGGTGAAAAATTTTATGGAAGAGCTTTATGTGATTTGGGAGCCAGCATTAATCTTATGCCTCTATCAATTTTCAGAAGATTAGGATTAGGAGAAGTCTCACCTACTTATGTAACTCTTCAGTTAGCAGATCATTAAGTTAATTATCCTAAGGGAGTTATAGAAGATGTGATAGTAAAAGTTGATAAAATTATATTTCCTGTGGATTTTACTGTTTTAGATATGAAGGAAGATAAAGAAGATAGCAATAAGCCTATCATTTGGATAAATAGTTATAGACTTCAGTGTAGTCAGCCCAAGATAAATTAAATCAACCCAAACTACAATCTAAAGCAGCAGCAACCAACTGATTACATCTAAAAACCAATGAGGGGATGAGGTGGGGGGCCAGTCATCTCACCAAAGTAGGAGTTGCTAAAACACACCCAAACCCCAAATAATATAGTTTTTCTGCCAAAGTACTGCATTCATTAAATCTAGAAGCTGACAAAACTTCACCAGACTACTAACCTAAGGTATATCACATGTAACAATAGTATGCGCAGATTCAAATATTTATAATTAAAGTTTACAATAAAAGGCCAAGACAAACTATACTGCACCAGAGACAAGAAAACCTTGGCCGATAGGTGTTCCAGTACAAATGAATGTATAATTAAAGCTCGTAAAGCCATCATATATAGAGCAAAACAACCTAATTTCTACTATATCCAACAATGAAAGAAATAATAGTAGACAACGCTAATAGCGAGGGACACAGCCGTCAATAACACTACCAATTTGAGGGCTACACCTGGCAAAACCACCATGAATAACTCCATCTTGAATAACAACACCAATACAACCGTGAATAACACCACCATAGGCGTTGAAAGCCTAGTAGTATAACCCGACAATAACAGCAACAATACAACTGTGAATAACACCACCATGAATAAGCCACATTGCATAACACCACCAATACAACCATGAATAACACCACCAAAACACCCGGTAGTATTATCCGGCAATAGCAGCAACAATGCAACCGTGAGTAACCCCACATTGACAAACACCACCAATACAACCACGAAAAACACCACCAAAACATTTGGATCAGCTGATCTACAGAGTTTAGGCACCTATACTTACCAAGGTATGCACTGTTTCTGTTTATTGGTTTGTTTTTCTATTTTTCTTTGTTACTTGATTTAGGTAAAACTATTTTGGGGAGATTCTTTATAGAGATAAATAAAAAGAGTATACTTTTTGGAGAATTTTTTTAGGTTATACTTGTATTATTTTGGGAGATCCTTTTTGGCATTGAGTTGTATTCATTGTTGTGGAATCCAATGTGTGCGTATTGTATTTTTTTGGGTTTTGGTATTGGGATCCATATTCACACACACACACACACACACACACACACACACACACACACACACACACACACACACACACACACACACACACACACACACACACACACACACACACACACACACACACACACACACACACACACACACACACACACA
>NW_018238118.1:65136-98738 GCF_001263595.1 Phalaenopsis equestris | reverse complement strand
TATATATATATATATATATATATATATATATATATCAATCTTTCTGTGTGTGTGCGCGCGTGTGTGTTGAACATTGATTTCTATTAAACTTTTCAAATTACGATTCACATGAAACTGTTTCATTATAAGTTGACATGTTATTTATCGCTTCAAGTATTTATCATTGCCATAAATGAATACCTAAGTAATGTATTAGATTAAGGGCTTCGTTTGGTTTGCTATAAAATTGATATAATGATATTAAAATTTAGAAAACTTTCAGGTTGTTTGATTTGACAAACCAAATATATGAGTTTATAAAATCAATGTGAAACATATGGTGGTGGTAGTTACAGATGGTAAGAGCGGTGATTATGTTGGCACCGACTGACGATAATAGTGGTGATAGCGACCAACACCGGAAGGCGATGGTGGTCGATAGTAGTGGCAATTGATGGTAGTGATTGGCAATGGAGTTGGCGGTGGCAATGACAATGATCTGTGGTGGCGAGAAGTGGTTGTGACGACTAATGACAATTATTAGAGACAAGAATCATTATAATTTAAAATGCATTTAGAACTCAAATAAATATAAAAAAATTAAAATATACTAAAAATGAAAAAAAAAATCATTTAAATTTCATTAAAATCTTTCAAAGCATTTTTTTTTTAGACTGGACAAATTTTTAAAATTTTAATCTCTAGAATATACTATGCTCATTTTAGTTCAAGTGAAGGTCTCCTAACTAAATATCTTCGGCAGAAGACTTGGATATCATCCACATCGTTCCCTGCATGGCCCAAAGTTTTCATAAGCATTTGCACGGAAGACGTCACATCGTAGGGCCCTGCCCAGATATTTCTAACTACCGTGTGGTTGAATTCGCGGTGAAGCTGGCACATTCGGATTCACCCTCCATTTCTATAAAAAAAGAAACTTTCGGCGGCCAGCTTCCCATAATTGTCACCAAGAGAAGCAGGGAGAGAGGGGGAGTGTGGGGGAGATGGGAATCGAAGGAAGAAGAGGAGGAGGGACCTGCAAAGGTGAAAACTTTTGGAAGAAGCGCTTGAAGTGTTCAATGGAAGACGAGATTGAGATGTGTTGGGAAGTGGGAGAAGAGAAAGAGGAGATTGAGGCTTTAAGGCTTTACTACTATGAGCCGGAAATCTGTCCGTCGGCTTCTTTTGTCGTCGCCGACGCGTTGGAGCCAGATTTCCCTGTTATATATGTCAATCCCATCTTCGTGAAGGCCACTGGATACCGCGCAGATGAGATTCTCGGCCGGAATTGGTAATTGTTTTCAATTTATTTGGTTCTTTTGTTTCAAGGATCTCATCTTAGGTCTAATTTTGGTAATATTATGGTGCTTTTCGTGTTTTTCTATTGGATGGATTGGTTTTCTCCTTGTAGTTTGTTTTATCTTGATGCTCACAAGGGCTTTGTTTTATATCTAAAAATTGAACCTTCAAGTTTCTTATTTGAATTTTTTTTTTCTGACTGTTCTCATTTTCTCAATTATGCTAAATTTTCTTTTGGCTCTTTGATATGTAATTTATTTGCTATTCTCACATGGACATGTTTACGTTGGTTTATTCATTTTTATTTGAATTTCAAGCTTTGTGTTGTTTTTATTCTGATTTAGTTCAGTTCGGCCATTAATGAAGTTGGTAATTCTATTCTGCCTTGGAAATTCAACTAGTTTTGCATAGAAGCAGACGGAGTAGTCATTTTAGAATAGATAATGCCCATTGCAATGGGAGCTGTTTCCATTTTATCTAACAGCCGAGATCCATCTCTATTTTTAGTTTCTGACTTCTTCTGCTTGGGTTTTAAATATTTAGTTTATCTATAGTGATAAACCTCAGAAATTTGAAAACTAATGATTCAGTATTTTATCGTTCAACTTTTCATCTTCATTTCAAGTATTTGCAGTGCCAATCACTGTCAACATCTTTGATGCCTTGCCCAAGTTAATAACTTTATTTAATTTACTTTAAAATTGTGTGCTTTCATCCCTCATTTTTTGTAGAAACAGTGCTGCCCCGACTCGTCTGGAATCTGATTTGCTTGCCCTTCTGGATCTCAACATTCTATTAGCTCTAAATTTTTGTAAAAATTGAATCTAAGCTTATATGCCCAAAATATTGCAGCATATTTTAATTTCCCCCTTTAATTAAAGGAAATTCTTGTTATGTTGTTGATGCATTTTTTAGCAACCCGATAAATGTTAATTATTACAACTATAATAGATAACAAATCATTTACAGCAGAATATTCTCTCTGACAGAATTCAGAACAGCATAAGAGACTTTTTATCACCATAAGAAACTCTAGCCTCTACCTCATCTATATAAGGCCTGTATATGTAATTCACTGTATGAAGATTTCGTAGTAAAGAGATATTCTGGTGTACTACTTGCTCCATAGAACATCTTTACTGAATTCTCCATTCCAGACTTCTTCCTCTATTCCGATTCTACATGGTTTCAGAGATACCTGCCCCAGGGTAAATCCAATCTGCTGAAATTAGTAAAATCATCTATTCTAAAATACACATTATTTTCTACTCTAAAAGGATCATGAAACACTCAGCAACATCAACCACCAACATCTCTGACTGACATATCAAATTGCAAGTCAATCTATCCCTTCTTCACAAGCTCTTGATGTCCAGCATCAAAAACATTGTTCAAAATAAATTTTCAATCGAAAATCACCCAATGTGGATCCCAAGTCTTCAAATTATTTTGGTGCAAACAGCTTTGAAGGTTGTTTAGAAGGTTCAACAATCTGTCTAGCTCAACAGATCACTTCAGAAGATAGGATTCGTACTCTAAATCTAGCATTTCGGCAGTGGATTCTTATAGAGCAGAATCTATCGGCTGCATTATACTCCACCATATCACCCGCTTTACTCCCTTGTCTACTTGAACTTGATTCTTGCACTGTTGTATGGAAAACAAAGAGAAGAAAACTTAAATCGTCCAATCAGTCTAGAATTCATCAACTGAGAACGAACTTCACAACATTACAATGAAAGAGCTCACCATGACCCATTATCTTTCCAACATCAAAGCCAAAATGAATACACTTGCACCAGCTGATTCCCCTCTTGACACTGCAGAAATTATACTTTATACTCTAAATAGGATGCAATGGAGAAAAAGGATTCATGTAGCCGACCCCACGTAGTGGGATTAAGGCTTTGTTGTTGCTGTTACTCTTAATGGATTGCAATCCAGTTTTCAGGCATTCAAAATAGCAATTCACACTTATCTTTGACGAATTTAGTCTCGACCATTACTCATTACCATACAGTGAAGAAATCAATTTAATTCAGGAAGCAACAAAAGTATAATACATCAACTCACTAGATCCACAACAAACTCTAGTGGCAATGAAAGACAGAGGATGCAGTAGAAACGTGTAGCAGAGGATGTCCTCCATTCAGCTCACACAGATCTAAGTGTAGCTTTTCTATCTCGGCAAAGTCAAGCTCAAATTAGTCCGTAGGATGTCAGATTTGAAGAAATAAGGGGCCACGCAGCAGTAAACTGCTAGCATAGATTAGATCTAAAATAGATCAATCATACATCCAATCCCAAAGCACTAATTACTACTCACTCCTCCAGCTCAGATAGTAGGTACTTTGATTCTAGTGCAACTTATCTTCTAACAACAAAAATAGCAAACATCAGTCAAAATACACCCTACTAAAATGATCAAGTTTTATTTTGGCAATGTGCCATCACTTCGAATCACCAATTTAGGATATGGCCACATCCCTACAACCTTCAGTATGCTACATCTTCATAGCCTTTTACTTATTCCTCATCTAACTGACAATCTCTTATCTGTACAACCTATTGCCAACAATTGTTGTTCAAGACATTCAATCCTCATGGCTTCCAAATCACTAAAAATAAAACCAGTAAGATAATGCTTGAGAGATCTTGTTGGTACGAAATCTATCCTCTTAAAACTTCTTCACAGAATCAATCATCCACATCTTCAACAGCACTCAATAAAATTTCTGCCTTCAACACCCTCTTTGGCATCGCAGATTGGGACATCCAGCTTTAACTACACTCTCCTTACTAGTAAACAATATTCATAAAATATGCATCAATACAAAGTCGTTCTAATGTACATAGAGTAATATCACAAAGATGCTTAAAATTCCCTTCTCTTCTTCCTCAAATTGTTGTATGCGACCTTAGAACACATCCATTCTGATTTTTGGGGTCCTTCCTCAAATTCTTTTTTTAAACAAGGATTACATTATTACATCTCTTTTGCAGATGCATGGCTTTATCCATTATAACATAAATATGAATCACTAGCGAAATTTCTATAATTCCAACAAATGGTTGAAGGCCAGTTCAATACCAAAATAAAAATATTAGACATGGATGGTGAAGGTGAATTTGTGAACAACCAACTATAAAACTACTCATCCAATCATGGAATCTCTCATCACCGCAGCCGTCCCTATATGCTTGAATAGAATGAGATGATTGAATGGAACATAAGCATCTACTTGAAACAACTTAGGCGCTCATGTTTGAAGCCAATACTCTCTCGTACCTTTTGGTGGACACTCTTCTAACAACCACCTATTTTATTCATCACATATACCCAACACCTATAGATAATCATCCCACCAGCAATTATATCAAAAACCTCGAACTACTCCATTCTTAAAACATTTTGCCGTTTTTTTTTTCTCTTCATTATTCCCTCCCAATTTAACTCATCAACTACCCAAAAGCCCACATGATGTGTGATTCATCGGCCACTCCCCACTCCCCACTCCCCATCTCACAAAGACTACAAATGTCTAGACTTCAACATTGGCAACATAATCTTTTCACGCCATATTACCATTCATGAAACCGCGTTTCCATTTTATACAACTCCATCATCCAACTCATTAGCTACACCTCCTCGATATGCTCCACCACTAACATTAGTTCCTACCTCCACATCCACCATAATTACCTCAGTACATCACAATATCCTCCTTTCTATCTCCTTCTGCTACAAAACATGTCACTCCAACTACTTCACAACATTCAACCACCTCATTAAACACTTCATCACCACTAATAACAGTCCCTCCACCTCATTCACATCATCTTAGGGTAACTCAGCCAAAAATTGGATCTCTAAAAGCCAGGACTATCTTTAATTTCAATAATACTACCCTGCCACCCTTTGATCTCACTTGGTACTCATGTGCTGCAAAATGCCCTAAATAACAAGTTACTTAAACACTTGTTTTATCTCATCTTTCTCAAAATGTCTCAGGCAACAAGTGGACATACAATACCAAATTTTATTCAGATGGCTCTATAGCTAGATACAAAACGTGTATAGTTGCCCAATATTCAGTCCAGATTATTATGAAACATTCAGTCCAATTGCAAAAATTTCTATATATCTAATGCATTCCTTCAAAGTACACTATCAGAGACAGTAAATATGGCACAATCACCCGACTTCAAAGATCCACAACAACTTGAGTATGTTTTTCAATTAAAGAAAACCATATATGGTCTTAAGCAAGCCCCACACTAATTACTACAGCTTGGGTATCATGACAGTACCGCAGACCTTTCACTCTTCATTTTTCACTAGAAGGACAACCAAATATATCTAATTATCCATGTAGATGACATGCTCCTACAAGCAACAATCTCTACAAGAATTAAGTGAATTTGCATCGGCCAAGTATAATGCAAATCGAATGATATTTAGGATTTATTGTCAGAATTGCATCAGATTTACCTTCAATTTATTCTGCAGATAAATCGGGAGTCGGTAATGTTAATTTCAGCCATTTGGCATTTAAATATTTCAATGCAAAGATTTTGTGTTAGTTCTTACGTCGTAATAGCGTCATATTTGTTTAGGCTACACTTGCATCGAGCTTTGCGTCTGAAAATATTGGACAAAAAAAAAACGTCGAATTACCATCAAATTTGCTGCGGATAATATCGAAGAAACAATATTTTCAATTTAGCATTGAATTATTCAATGCAAAAAGGATGTATATCCGATGCAAACCTATACCACAGAAAAAAAATTCAAAAGATTAATTACATTTTCACAACCTGCAACAACATTTAATTCACATCAAATTAACATCATATCCAGCTATATCAAAAATCAAAGCTCTAAAAAATATTATTAATGAAAAATAAAATACGGTCACAAATTATTCCAAATAAGAATAGTCAAGTTAACTATAAAATTCATAACAAATGTTCAAAATAATACTTACAATTAAAAAAATTTTGAAAGTAAACTACATATCATCTTCGTCCTCATCCTTCTCTACGGATGTTTTTGGCCGCTTACCCCGGCGATCTACTAAAGTATCCGCCATGTGCGCGATAAAGTCCTCGACCCTATGTTGGCCTTCTAGCATCTGCTCACGGAACTGGCTAATCTCTTTGTTTATTGCAGCCACCTGCTTGGCAAGAGCTTTCTGTTTTGGCTGTGAGGAGCTCAGGGAACTCAGTACGAGACCACAGAAGAGATCGGCCATGAAGGCTATGCCCTTCGCACCTGGGCTATAAACTATCTCCTTAATCTCCTGGCATTTGTGTCTAATGCTCGTACTCGGACTGCACAGTGGTAGACTGATTACCACCACTGCTGGTAGAAATCTGGGCTTGAGTGGCCTAGTGCCTCCCCTAGAGCTGCTCGAACTCGTCCCGCATAATTAAAACTAGTGTTCAATTGACACTTTCAAAACTTAGAGTTAAAACAAACATTTTATTTAGAGTTTTCAACTTACAGCAATCCAACGGGAATGCTCTCAGACCCACTGCACAGTCCTTGGTCAACGATGAGTTCGGACATGTAGATCTGCAACGGAGGGAGCGGGGCTCAACTTCTTGGCTTGTGTAACATACAAAATTGGTTAGTGCCATAAAATTACCTCAAAAATTGACATTTTAAATATTTAAAAGAATTTAACCAGCCTCCTGTAGTGCTACGTTGGGGGACTGATCCACCAATATGAAGCACAGCACCCGTGACCCCCGTCGCTCAATTTGTCTGGTTTGTCTGCTTCTTCCTCTCATAATTAGAAGAGGCTCAGGTCACGGTCAATCGACCTTAGAGTCTTTCACCAATTCATGCAGACCGCTCGCCCCTCTGACGGGCTGTAGTGAACATGTTTCTTAGGCGATGCCTGCCCCGAATCTCGAAGATTCGGTGGATTTGATGGTGGTGCTCGTGGAGCTAGGCAAAGGACCTATGCAATGTGAAAAATAAACCATCTGTTGGTATGAAAAAATAAATTAAATTAATAACTCTAATTAAAATTACATGAGCGTACCCCAAATCCACAAGTTCCGAGTGTCTACAGGGGTCTACTTCCATGAGAGATAGGGTTGATCATACCTGCTATTGATAATCTCTGTGATGTAGGCGACGGACATCTTGTGGGGAATGAATATTCTTAATAAACAAATTATTTACAAATAATATATAACATGAAGAATAAAAATAATATAATGTTAAAAATAAATTATAAATCCCCCCTGTAGCAGTAAATGTACTCTCGGGGGGTGGGGGGGTAGGGGTCGATGGGTTAGGCTAAGGGGGTATTGGTGTAGGTGGGGCTGGAAGTTGTGGGGCAGTAGGTGTGCCATCAGCAACAACAATCAAAGCAAAAGGTTGAGTAGGAGCGATCAGGCGTCACAGGCGAATGGACAGCAGTGGGTGTGGGATCAAGTTTCACAGGAGAGATGACAGCAACGAGTGCCACAAGAGGGGCATGGTAGCGAGTGCGAGACTAAGTGTCACAGAAGGTGTGCCGACAACAGGTGGGGGAGTAGTAGTGAAAGCAATAGCAGAAGTAGACCTCTTCTTACTATGTTAGGTGGTCTCCAGTGTCCCCAGAACACAAGCTCTATGAGGTGGCTGACCACCTGCACCATCTGTGGCTATCTACAAAAGAAAATATCATTAATAAGATTAGTACTAGTAGTAAAAATAATCATAAGTAAAAAGAAACGGTGCAATAAAGTTAAGACACAAGTAGCAATTATGTCTAAAAACTGAAAAAATGAGAGTAAAAAATTGTCTCAATACAGCAAAATTAAATGATAAAGAGTAGCAGTAGTAACCATTAATCCAAAATACATACCTTTTGTTATTAAGTTTCTTCAGAGGAACTTGTCGTCGAAATGAATCTTAATTTTTTTCTTCACTCTCATCATCATCCTTATCCATACCATGAGGAATCTCTTAAAAAATTCCTGTGGTATCCTCTAGCGCAAACATCTGATCGTTTGTGCTACTGAGTATGAAAATGAGGCATACCTTCCTCGTGGTGGATTGGTTCGATAATAATATGCAACTCAAAAGTTTTTCTTGGTTTATTCTTTATAACCGCAGCTCAATCAACTTTATCCCTTAATCTACAAGGGTATTGAAGTTAATAAACTTGTGTAGCTTGGCATATCGGAATAAATGAAACAAACTTCGCATATCGTCTGTTCGATTTGACTTCAATGATATCATAAAGAGGGAGTGTTTGGGTTCCTCGATTCAGAACAGGATCGAGCCTCTGATATTTGAACAAGTATACAATTTAGCTGGCATTACCTGGATATTACAATTGAATGAATTAGTCAAGTACACTGTAGTAGCTAATGTAGTATGTGTGTTTCATCGAACAACGACACCACATTTATATGTTTTCTTCCCTTCAGACTAGGCACTCTTATAGAATCTATAATCATTCACGTCAAATATTTGTGATGTAGTAACACTACGATTAGGCTCTTAGTCAATATCTACTAATCTTTGATCCGTGATTCCGTTGGTTATTTTGTGAACCTATAATAAATTAAGAGGTACTACTAATGTAACTTTAAATGTGAAATTATATTTATGCACATGTGATTTGAAGAGTTGCTTCTACGTACGTATAATTTGAATCATATTTGAAATTCTGCTTCGACCTTCCTGCTTATCAAAAACTCATCTTCTATGTCCAAACTGTCAATAAATAATTTGCTCACGATATTGTTATTTGTATTTTTGTATTAGTTATTATATAACTAACATTCTCAATAATAAATGACAACATTAAGTTTAGGGACCGTGAATCTTATTGTATAAATGGTTGGACTTCATCATAGTTCATCAGGACGTACAATGCAGCTGACTGAATCACTTTATCACTTAAATACCGTGTACCCTGCCTCCTTGATGACTCACATGATATTTGATATACGGATAATTCTGGTTATAAAGGCATGTCACTTGCAATATGACCTCTTTGATAGCCTTGCTCAAAGTAATATGAGCAGAATATTGTCATCTTCTTCATTCGATAAGCGTCACAGATCGTTCCCTCGGGATGTACTTTATTCTTTATAGTTTTTTTTTTATTAATTTAAAAATCTGCAACAAAGATATTTTACATTGAATATGATGGTAGTTTAATTTGAAATAAAATACAGTTTGCAATTTTATACATCGGTAAGACATACCTCTCGAAGGAATAAATCAATTTTTATTACACTGTACCCCCAAGTATAGCCACTTAACATATATGTATAGACAGATGCTTCATAGAGTCGAAGAAATCATGAAGAAATATCCGCTCAAGCTTGCGCAATAATTGGGGAATACTCGCAGCAGAATATCTCAACAAATCAACATTCAATATCCATGCACACAACTCTCTGAAGAATATACTAAATTCGATCAAGGGATCAATAACCGGCTTCGACAACGCATAAGATGCAATAAGTAATAAACACTGTAGAAATATAAAGTGAGTGGCCTTTTGTTGAGATAAAGTACTAAAAAGTGTTATGAATGTTTGGTGTTAGGTCGAATAAGATGTTGTGGAGATTTTGGTCGATTGTTAAAAGATTTAGGAGAGAATGTTGGCTAAAATATCAAATCTAGTTTAGATTAGGTTAGTTTGGGCTAATTTGAAATCTCTTTTGAGAATGTGGCTTAAAGTTGGGTAAATGGCTAGAAATGATTATTGGTGGTTAGCTTAGAATGTGCATCTATGATTTAGAGTAGATAGGTAATTTTGGATGGGTTTACATTGGTTTTGAGGGTTAAATAACAAAGCTAGGACTTAATATGTTCTTGCTTGGGCGAGAGCTATGAAGAGAGGTTTGGAATGGTAATATGATTTTGGTTGTTGGATATTGATATTAAAAAATGTCTACGATGTAGATTGAGGGGTGCTGAATATTTTAGAATAAATATTATGGAGAGATACTGACTAACTTGAAAGAAAAGCGAAGATAAACACCTAATCTCACCATAGAAAAATCAGCACATGAAGAGACCAAACAGCAAGAGAGAAATTTTTACTAAAATATTTCATTTAATTGTTTTAAGTCATTATGTATCAGACCTATTTATAGAAATTCAAAAAAGGAGAAAATTTTGAAGAAAAGGGTAAGTAGCCACTAATGGAGGAAGGTGCTAACCACTTTCCTAAGTTACTATTTTTTATAACGAACCATATATGTTTCCAAAATTGAAAATTCAAACTTTCTAGAAATTGAAATTGAAATATTAATAATAAAATACAAATTCAAATATTCCTTCTTGACAGGACTCTTATGATGGGACTTGAATGAGTTTTTATTTGGGCACTTTCTTGGGTTCTTCTTTTCGGCTATTATAAGTGAACATTTGGCTTATTTTAGATGATGTACTACATCACCTATGCCCTCAACGTCTTGAGTAGACTAGAATTGATTACTTGCAAAACCATCCAAAATCCTTTTCCAGAAAAACAATCCCTTACTAAGAACCCAACTCTTCTTAATCCTCATCCCAAACTCTACAAACACATTGTTAGCTCTCTCCAATTCCTAACTCTCACCCATCCCAATATTGCCTTTGCCATCAATGAAGTTTATCCATGCACGCATTAACCTCCCAATCTGCATTTCCAACTACTCAAGTGTTCACTTAGATTCATCAGAGGCACATTGCACTATGGTATGCCCATATACTTAGGACCTTTAGATGCCAATACCTACTTAGACTCTGATTGGGCGGACGATCCATATGATCTAAAATCTACCACTTGCTACTATGTTTTTCTTTGCTCGACACTAATCTTATGATCTATTAAGAAGTAAGCACCGGAAGCTAGCTTCTCTAACAAACAAATAAAGGGCAATGCCCATAAATACCATTGAAATCATTTGACTTACTCGACTTCTTCAAGATTTGTCTCTCAATCTTCGCACTCGACATACTCTACTATGATAAAATCTCAAGCTCATGTGCTAGTCAATAATCTAGCACTCAACTATAGACCAAGCACTATCACTTTGTATGTGACCCTATCAAATCCAAGAAACTTCAAGTATAATTTGTGGCTTCGTAACGTCAGATTGTTGACTAATTCACAAAGCTCTTTCAACCAAACACTTTCAGATTTTGTGTGAGTTGTTACTTTCTACATGCATCAACAACTTGGCGAGTGATATTACAACCATAACAGATAACAAATCCGTAAAAGCAGAATATGCTATCAGATAGAATTCACAACACATAACAAACTTTATACCGCCATAAAAAACTCTAGCCTTTATCTCATCCATATAAGGCCTGCATAGGTAATTCACACAATGCTAATTTCATAGTGAAAAAGATATTATGCTATAATGCATACACCATGTGTCATCTTTATTGAATGTTCGATTTCAAACTTCTCTGATTCTACATAATAAATATTAAGGTGTGGAGCTTTAATAGGCACTCACAGCCACCTGCAGTAGTCTCAAGCAGCACCTAAAGTAACAGATGAGGCTGCATTTGGCACAACGTACCCACATCAGGCGGCGTGACAAAGTCGAAACCAGGCTTAGTTACGCTGGTTGGATTGCTCATTCAATTCTTTCTTCCATCGCTCTGATTAATTATGCCTCCACTTGGTATGGTTACACCGTCGAGGCATTTGGTCTTGGTTTTGTTTTTGAAGCTTCAAATCAAGGACCAACGGATGTATCTCTTGCGTGCGGCATTCTCGACAAGGATTTTTGTAAAGCTTAAAAGGGTCGATGAGAGGGCTTTCTTATCTTAGATTGAGAGAAACGGTTTGGAGCAAAGTTTTGTAAGCTTTTGTGTTTGTATAGAGTTTATCTAAGTGTGCATCTTTGTACTTTTCTCCTATTCATAGTAGAATTTCTTGTTGGTGTGGCTCTGCAGTTTTTTCCCGTTCTATGATTTTTCTACAAAAATCAAGATGTATTTTTCTTAGATTATTTTATTGTGTTATAAAGGTTGAGGATATTTTATGAGTAAGACCTGTGAATTCATTTTCTTTTTCTCCCTGTATACGAACCTGATATAAAGTTATTTCAGCCGATTCCTGCAATTCCGGGACCCGTGGGCTCAAAGAAGACACCCTTTAGTTGATCCCATGGTTGTGGCTGAAATACACAAATGCTTGGAGGAAGGGGTTGAATTCCAAGGAGAGCTTGTGAATTTCAGAAAGGATGGTTCTCCTTTGATTAACAGGATGAGGCTGATGCCCGTTTGCGATGATGACGGCATTATAACACACATCATCGGCATTCAACTTTTCTTTAAATCAAACATAGACCTCAACAATGTGACATATCCAGTCTACAAACAAACATCTCAATGCGAATTCAATTCTGACAAGATGGATTTTCCAGCATCTGAACACAGCTGCAGGAGCCAACATTCACTCGACTACTGTGGAATTCTTCAACTATCTGATGAAGTTCTAGCCCACGACATCTTGTCTCGCCTAACGCCCCGCGATATAGCTTCTGTCGGATCAGTTTGCACTAGAATGCATACGCTAACAAAAAATGAGAACTTGAGGAAGATGGTATGCCAGAATGCCTGGGGTAGAGAGGTCACTGGTAAATTAGAGCTGAGCAACAAGAGTTTAGGATGGGGCCGACTTGCGAGGGAGCTGACAACGTTGGAGGCTGTTACCTGGAAGAAATATACAGTTGGGGGAAGGATAAAACCTTCACGATGCAATTTCAGTGTTTGTACGGTGGGAAACCGGCTGGTTCTATTTGGTGGGGAGGGAATAAACATGCAACCAATGGATGACACGTTTGTCCTCAACCTTGAAGCAGCGAATCCTGAATGGTGCAGGGTGGAGGTGGCATCTTCCCCTCCTGGGAGATGGGGGCACACATTGTCATGCTTGAATGGTTCATGGCTTGTGGTTTTTGGAGGATGTGGACGGCATGGGTTGCTAAATGATGTGTTTGTGCTCGACCTTGATGCCAAGCAACCAGCTTGGAAGGAAGTGGCAGGGGAGACTCCTCCCCTCCCGAGATCATGGCACAGCTCCTGCATTCTGGATGGCTCTAAACTTGTAGTTTCTGGTGGCTGCACGGATGCTGGTGTTCTTCTTGGCGACACATTTCTGCTGGATTTCACAAAAGGTAAGCCAGCTTGGAGAGAGATCCCTTCCAAATGGTTGCCACCATCGAGATTAGGCCATAGCCTTTCGGTTTATGGAAGAACTAAAATTCTAATGTTTGGTGGGATGGCGAAGAGTGGATCTCTGAGGTTGAGATCATGTGATTCTTATGTGATTGATTTTGGAGAAGATGACCCTCAATGGAGGCAGTTGGAGACAAACGGTTCACTGGGAGCCACGCCGCCACCGAGGCTCGATCATGTGGCAGTGAGCTTGCCTTGCGGTAGAGTCATCATCTATGGTGGCTCCATTGCAGGATTACACTCGCCTTCGCAGCTCTTTTTGCTGGATCCATTGGAGGAGAAACCAACATGGAGGATGCTGAAGGCGCCAGGGCAGCCACCAAAATTTGCGTGGGGACATAGCACTTGTGTTGTTGGTGGAACAAGGGCTCTTGTGCTTGGAGGTCACACTGGAGAAGAGTGGATATTGAATGAGCTACATGAGCTCTGCCTGGCTTCAGCAGGTCCATGACACGAATTAAAGGATAAAAGTTTCTTTCTACATTTTGTAACTTCACTTTTTTGTATGCATCCACTTCTGTAACATCTTAGTGAAGGACTGCGTGCTGCTTCATAATTCAATGAATGGTTTCTAACATAAATTGATCGTGAAAATGTCTTTTATTTTTTTTTTCTCTCTACTTAAATTTCATATGATAAAGAGATTGAAATGACAGTGTTTGTTTTATGCTTTGGAGATTTGTGTTGAAGTCTCTTATTTCTCACGTAAATAATAAGTCCGTTTCAAATTTTTTTGGCAATATTCCTTGTATATAGATTTATTTTCTCTTAAATTAATTAGTAGAGTTTTTTGTGTAGCTATATAGCAATGTGGATATTTTTGAGATAAATAAGGCCAGGTTCCCTTTTCAAACGTTTTGAGCCGGGGAAAATATTTTGTGCAGATGATGTTATGCAATGATGGAGTGAAAAAATTTACACCTCAAGTTGGAAAGCTAGGCTGAGAGCCCATAATATACCTTGCCTTCTTCTTATAAAGTCCAGAAACACATTGTTGAATAAAACGATGCGAAAATTAAAATTGCACAAGCAAACAATCAAATACAGTATAATTTACATAATTCGATGCAAATTTGCCTATATCTAGTGGGAGGGGTTATTCCACTATCAACAGACGGGAAAAAAAACTATTGAAATTGGCTTATAACTTCACACAAAAAAATTAATCATAATCCCTTCTATAAATAAAAATGAATTAAAGCATACAAATTAAGAATATTGTTAATACAAAAAAGCTCTAGTAATTATATCTTTAATTAGGTCATCTAATATTAATTTTCATAATATAGAAAATTTATATAATTAGATCTTTACTAATTAAGCCACCTAATATCAAGCATTTTAATATAAATATGTTATAATATACAATCATTAAATTCAATACTTTCCATAACAATATTCACCGTATATCTCACTTTCAGATAAGCGAGAGATCACCAAAATGAGCTCCAATATCTAAACAACTATATCAAGATTGTTGCTTTTGTATCTTGAGCATCACATAGTTATTCAAAATATTTGAGTGAGCAATCAATCAGGAACTTAGATGTTCATCAAACTCCAAGAGTAGGTGAACTTCTGGGTTGGAAGTACATTTGTGAGCTTGTTCACTAAAGTCTCATTCATATTTATCTTCTTCAATAGAATATTATTGTCATCATTTAAATCTCGAAGAAAATGATACCTCACATCAATTAGCTTCGTACAAGCATGATGAACTGAATTTATGACTAAGAATATTATTCTCTAATTATCACAAAACACTTTCATAAACTTCTGATTAACTCTCAGATTATCCAGCAAGTCTTACATCCATATTGCTTCATTCATCGTCTCTCTCACTGACATGCACTCAGCTCTATGCAAGACAAGCAATAGTAGACTAAAAAACAAATGTTCAACAAACTGGACCTCATACTAATCTGAATAAATAACTAGTTGTAGGCTTACAACTAACTATATCACATGCATGATCTAAATCAGTGTAGCTTACACTTGAATTAATTGATAACGTCCTTTTAAACACCAACGTGACATCAAATGTACCCTTTAGACATTTCAAAATACTCTTCACAACCTGCTAATAACTCTTTAGATATTGTATGAATCACCTTATATCTCACTTTCAGATAAGCGAGAGATCACCAAAATGAGCTCCAATATCTAAACAACTATATCAAGATTGTTGCTTTTGTATCTTGAGCATCACATAGTTATTCAAAATATTTGAGTGAGCAATCAATCAGGAACTTAGATGTTCATCAAACTCCAAGAGTAGGTGAACTTCTGGGTTGGAAGTACATTTGTGAGCTTGTTCACTAAAGTCTCATTCATATTTATCTTCTTCAATAGAATATTATTGTCATCATTTAAATCTCGAAGAAAATGATACCTCACATCAATTAGCTTCGTACGAGCATGATGAACTGAATTTATGGCTAAGAATATTATTCTCTAATTATCACAAAACAATATCATAAACTTATGATTAACTCTCAGATTTTCCAGCAAGTCTTACATCCATATTGCTTCATTCATCGTCTCTCTCACTGACATGCACTCAGCTCTATGCAAGACAAGCAATAGTAGACTAAAAAACAAATGTTCAACAAACTGGACCTCATACTAATCTGAATAAATAACTAGTTGTAGGCTTACAACTAACTATATCACATGCATGATCTAAATCAGTGTAGCTTACACTTGAATTAATTGATAACGTCCTTTTAAACACCAACGTGACATCAAATGTACCCTTTAGACATTTCAAAATACTCTTCACAACCTGCTAATAACTCTTTAGATATTGTATGAATCACCTTATATCTCACTTTCAGATAAGCGAGAGATCACCAAAATGAGCTCCAATATCAAAACAACTATATCAAGATTGTTGATTTTGTATCTTGAGCATCACATAGTTATTCAAAATATTTGAGTGAGCAATCAATCACGAGCTTAGATGATCATCAAACTCTAAGAGTAGGTGAACTTCGGGGTTGGAAGTACATTTGTGAGCTTGTTCACTAAATTCTCATTCATATTTATCTTCTTCAATAGAATATTATTGTCATCACTTAAATCTCGAAGAAAATGATACCTCACATCAATTAGCTTCGTACGAGCATGATGAACTGAATTTATGGCTAAGAATATTATTCTCTAATTATCACAAAACAATATCATAAACTTATGATTAACTCTCAGATTTTCCAGCAAGTCTTACATCCATATTGCTTCATTCATCGTCTCTCTCACTGACATGCACTCAGCTCTATGCAAGACAAGCAATAGTAGACTAAAAAACAAATGTTCAACAAACTGGACCTCATACTAATCTGAATAAATAACTAGTTGTAGGCTTACAACTAACTATATCACATGCATGATCTGAATCAGTGTAGCTTACACTTGAATTAATTGATAACGTCCTTTTAAACACCAACATGACATCAAATGTACCCTTTAGACATTTCAAAATATTCTTCACAACCTGCTAATAACTCCTTAGATATTGTATGAAAATCCTCATAGTACCAACCATTTATGCAATTTTTGCTCTAGTATAACCCACGACATACATTAGATTTCCCACTACACTAACATAAGGAGCTGATCACATTTATTTTTTTTCTAATCTTCATTAGGACACTCACTAACCACAACCGAATGTGAGATGCAATGGGTAGACTCATCATCTTGCTGGAGTCATCAAACCTAATTTTTTTAGCACATTCCAAATATATGCTTCTTGTGAGAGCAAAACTTTTCCAACTGCCTTGTCCTTGAGAAACTCTATAATTATTGACTAGATTGTTAAAATATAAATATTTATTGTATTGGTTCCTCGTATACTATTGCATCAAGAACTAATCAAACTTATTATTCCAATGGGTGGCAATGTGGATGTTTCTTCTGCTTAAATTTAAATTAATCCCAAATTTTATCCCAATTAAAATATAGCCTAAGTCAAACCTATGCTTCAAGATTAATAAATATAAAAGATAATCGAAGCTAATTAACTATAACTTATGCAAGCCACCTTAGCATAGTGGCTAAATCTAGGATAACAAGAAAAGTTTTACTTCTACAAAACTTTAATTTAGAGATTATTGATTTGATTAGAATTTAAAAATGGTAAATCATTTATCATGCTTAAGAAATAAATCGTTGAATGAGAGAATAAAAGAATTCATGAATTTTTCTTGGAAGAAAACTTATTTGCTTTGAGTTATCAAAATTCTTTATGCTACACTAACTTTTTCTTATACATAGCAAATGATTTTATGATTTCTATTTGTTATATAATTAAAATAAAAAGTATTTCCATGACGTTAAGTACCTTTATGTTTAAACCTTTTCTTCTTAAGAAATGCAATGAGATCAAATTAGTAGAAAATGTGTTTCTAATGAGAAAATGGATGTCATATTTGTGTTGACCTCATTTTTATGAGACCTTCCATTTTCTCTCTCTAGAATCTAAGATCTAGCCTTAGGATTTTTTAGTGGCTCTCTTAGACGACTAGTGCGACCTATACCAATTAGAAATTAAACCATTTTGTGACACCATGTAGTTTCATATATTTGACATTAAATCCTCAAACTTTGCTTGAGTTGATTAAGATCAAGTTATTTAAGCTTGAATTGAGTGCCTATAGTTTTGGGAGTGATCTAGGTAACCCTTTCAAGCCTAGAGACTTGACATTATATTTTAAGTGTCTTTTTCACTTGTCGGACTGTTTCAATCAAGCTTAATATTTACCCTAAATTCACACATTTGGTTTGAGATGAGCTCAAACATATTTGAAGTTCATCTTATACAATGATCAAGTTTAAATAGATAAAAAAATAAAAAATTATATGATGGAAATTAAAAAATCTAATTAAAGTTGGAGTTAAATACCTGAATCAATAATCAAAAAAAACTTTTTTTAAATTCAAATTAAAATTAATATAAAAACTCAATCAAATTATATAATCCTAATTAAATTTATAATTAAAAAAAGTTAAAACTAAAATTTTAACAAATTTGTTATTAAATAAGAATAATCAAATAATACTAAATAATTTTAAAATGAAAAAATAAAAAAATAAATAAATGCCAAAATCTCACTCATGCACACACCCATCCTCTTTGTGCTTTATTCTCAATTCACACATCATATTGGATGCTTCTTATTGGTTATATTCCTTGCTTAAATTCACTCAAATTTGGCCATGAAACCCTTTACCATAAGCTTGTCAAATCTATTTCAAATTTGCTTCAAATCCATGCCAAATTTAAATGCCTTTGAATTCAATTTGAACTTTTCTTTGGACCACATACATTGATGAGCCTACTTAAGCATTTCAACAAATATTTGAATCACGTAAAAAACTTTAAGTATTACATTTGGAGTTCCATGAAGCTTCCTCCATGGCACAATTAATTGGAACCACACTCATGCATTTGATCTCTACCTAATAATCTCCTAAAAAAGTTTCCTTAAATGATTGGATGATCAAACCTTATGCTCATTTTGGTTAATCCAAGCTAGCCCAAGCTCATACCTTCACTTCCAATATAAGCCACCCTCTCTCCCTAGCTATAAATAGCCACTTATCCCTCTAAACCCTCCTCTGGGATGAGATGTATGGAGAATAGGACTGTCAAATTGGCTCGTCGTTCGTGAACAATGTTCAGCTTATTAAGTGGCTCGTGTTCATTAAGCCTAATCGTTCGTTAACCCTAAGGAGCCGAACAAGAACAAATTTTTTAGCTCGAAATGTAAACGAGTCGAACACGAAAAAAAAATTGTTTGCTTGTGTTCGGCTTGAATTGGCTCGAATATATATTTATATATATATATATATATATATATACATAATAAATATTCATAGAATTAAATATTATAAACTATAATCAATCAAATTAAAAAAAAAACTTATTATATTTTAAAAAAATAAATCCTATAAACTATAATATATAATAAATTATTATTAATAATATATTAGTATTAATTATATTATATAAGTTATATAAATATTATAATATAATATATATAACTCTATTACTAAAGAAACCTAAATCTCTAATCCCGTTGAGTCTTCGCTCTTCAGACATCTGTTTCGGCTCACTTCCACTTCCGATTCTTCTCCTTCTAATCTCAAAATTGCTAAATACTTTCATCAACATATATTTAAAAAAAAAATTATTTTTTTCTCAAAAACGTTAAGATGTTAAGATTTAAATAAGTTTTTCACTGTATCTTTTTTCTCATATCAAAATCACTAAATGCTTTCATCAACAAATAATTTATTTTTTTTAAATTTTTTTTAAAAAAAACATTAAAATCTTAATATCTAAATACTTTCAGCAACAAATAATTTTTTCTCCTTTCAAAATCGCTAAAAACTTTCATTAGCAAATATTTTTTCTTAAAAAAAATTATTTTTTTTTGAAAATCATTAAGATTTTAAGATCTAAAGGCTTTTGGCGGCGAAAGCTTAGGATTTACCATTTGTGTTCGTCAACTCTCTAAAATTCTGTTTCGACTCTCTTCCTCTTCCGAGTCATATCCTTCTCCTTTCAAAATCACTAAAGAGTTTCGGTGGCGAGCGCTTAGGGTTTGTTGTTTGTGTTCTTCTTTCTCTTCCCCTTCCCCTTCCGAGTCATATTTTGAGTCATCTTCCGAGAGTTTAGGGTTTTCTTCCTCTTTTGAGTCATCTCCTTCTCCAATTTCGAGTTGAACACGAACTGAACACAAACAAAAATATATTATTCAAGCCAAACACAAACACACTATTCACACGCCATTTTGAACACGAATCAATTTCAAACTCGAGCCAAAATCAAACGAACCGAACACAAACTCAAGGTCAACTCATTTACAGCCCTATTAAAATGGTCATCTTCTTAAATTCACGAAAGGGTGTCGGCGGCGAGAGCTTAGGGTTTGTTGTTTGTGTTCGTCTTCCTCTTCTGAGTCATGAAAGGGTGTCGGCGGCGAGAGCTTAGGGTTTGTTGTTTGTGTTCGTCTTCCTCTTCTGAGTCATCTTCCGAGAGCTTAGGGCTTTCTTCCTCTTTTTAGTCATCTCCTTCTTCAATTTCAAGTTGAACACGAGCCGAACACAGACTGAAATATATTATTCGAGCTGAAAACGAACACATTATTCACGAGCTATTTCGAACATGAACCAATTTCGAACACGAGCTCAGGGTTGGCTCGTTTAGGCCTTAATAGAATGGCCGACTCATTCATCCGTTACTTTGTATGTTTCATGGGTGATTCAAGCTTTGTTTGGTGCAGCTGCAGCTGCATTGCCCCTAGAAGCTGCTGGAGAGAAGCTGATTGTCTGTTTAGTGCAGCAGTGTGAAAACAGCTTTGGCACAGCTGTTTCTGGAAAAATGACCGTGCTGCCCCTGTTTGGTAAAACAATTTAAAATAGAACTGTGATAATTATTTTTTTGATACTTCTCCTTTTTTTTTTAATATCTTGCCTTTTTTATCACCTACTTGTTTGTGGCACCTGTGAACTTTGTTTTTTAGCAAGCTGCAAATTAGCTTGTTCGCTAATTAAAATAAACCATTAATTTTATGATGGTGAATAGAAATAAACTTTGGTGGATTCCCTATATTTGACAAAAGCCTTTGATCTTCTAATTAATAAATTTTTTTTTTATAATCGATGAAAATAACCATGGCAACCTGGACCTACAATTGATCACTCCAAATGAAGTTGCACATGACTATCCCTTATGATGAATGCAATTTTAAAAACATCTCAGGGTGTAGCAGTAAAGGGAAATGAGAGATCGCTGGATTGAAAATGGCATAATCCTTGGAGGGCATAGAGAATAGAGAATCTAGAAAGAAAAAGAGAAGCACCTTCTCTCCTGCTCTCAGATGGTGGGAACGAAGGTCGGTATAGGCACACTTCTCTCCTTTTCTCCACCGTCCTGACCAGCGTCTCATACAGCAGGGACGAACAACGCAGCTCACAATCGGGACAAATGCTGTTCATAGTGGGATGTGCATCACTCAGGCACGAATCAACACGATACCCTCTTGCTCTTGCTCTCGCACAATAGGACCGAACGGATATCCCCAGCTATTGTGGCGGATCGAGAAGGGAGGGGCTTTGATGGCAAGGAAGGGGCTTCAGCTCTGTATGCTGCAATCCAGGGGTAATAACAAACACTCCCCAAGAAAGCGGGAAGCAAAAACTAGGTCATGGGGTCAGTCCCACGACCGACTTTCCACCCGCTTTAGCTTCCTCAGGTCGGGAAGTTGAGAACCAAATGACAAAGTTTCACAGTTTGGGGCTGCGCCGTGTGAAAAAAGTGACCCCAAATGGATTATCAGTATGTTGTCAGGAATTTTTTCCTTGTTATGGCGGGCGAAGTTTCGAAGGAGCTTGGATGGTCATGGGAGGGTCTGTGCATCGGCGGGCAACCGCTGCGTTTGTCTTTGTTGTTGTGAATAAGAAATTGGAGGTTGTTGACCTCACTTTTGGTTGAGGTCTAGTTTCCTCCTTAGTAGCCTAGAGTCTATTCATAGGACTTTCCTTATTTCCTATTGACTATTTCTAGAAGACTAGAAAAGAAACCCTCACCATTAGAAATTACAAACTCTTCCTTACTCAACTTAAAAGTTCTACATATTGGTTCTAACCTCTAGCACTTAGTAGGTGGGGTCAATATGAGGGAGCTTAAGGGGCATCCCCAGGGGCATCCCCATAGGACTTCTCTTCTTGGCCTTAGGGTTAACCTTGGGTGTTGGTTTGGAGCTAGCTCACTCACTTACACTCACTTATACTTGCTTTCATTCACTCCCAAATTTGTGGACTTTGATCCCTTGATCTTTTGGGAGACTCATGTAGATGGTCCCGTAGACCCACTAGCCTTAGGCTAGGGTTTAGTTCAGACCAGTAGATGAAGGACCCAAAGTAGATGATTCAATTGGTCCATAGCTCAAATGAGGTGGTTGACACCTCACTTTCACCAAATCACTTTAGCCTTTTGCCCCCCAAATTACCCAATTTACCAAAACACCCCCAAATACCAAATTTGATCAAAATTCTCAAAATTACCCAAAATACCCAAATTTTTCCACAAATCATTTCAAGCCAACCAAATTTCCCAAAACAACCCAAAATTGCCAAAATTGTCCAAATACCCCTAAATTTTTTCAAAATTACAAAAATACCCTTAGTGGCCAAAACTTTCCCAAAACCTTCAAAATCATCTCAAATGTCCCCAAAATCAAGTTGAACTCTTCAATTGAACCGAATTTGACCAGTTTGACCAAAACCCCCAAATTGCCCCTAAAAGCCCAATTTCTCCTAAATTCACCCAAAATGTCCCTCAATTTCATCCCAATTTTCCCCAATTTCAATTCTAAACTAAAATTCATCATGCCTATGATCATTTAAAACCAAATTTAATCCCAATTGGCCCATGATTTGAGCTCAATTTTGATCCAAACCAAAACCCCCAATTTTGACCATATGACTCTATCTCACCCAATTGAACCACATAGCCCACTCAATTGCCTCAATTTGGATCTCAAACTCTTGCTAACATTCCTAATAATCAAATTGAGCCTTTAATTGGCCTTGATCAAGCCTCAATTCCACTCAATTTTGGCCCAAATTCAAAATCCTCAAATTTGCCCCAATTTGGTCACTTCTCCAAATGTCACCTATTTGAATACCCAAACCCCAAAATTGACACCCAATTGATGTTGATAACTCTTCATGATACTCCTCTAGACCAATTTCAACCATAAATTTGAACTTAGTCCAACTCTAGACAAACCTAAACCCAAGTATAACCCAACATCCCTAAGTTGACCAAATGCTCAAATCCCTTTAAATTCACCCACAAAATCAATTCAAAGTCACTCCAAATCTTTTTTTAAACTCTTTGTGAAAATCATCCACACAATATTTCTCAATAAATTGAGTCCAATGTCATATCTGGCCTAGCCCAAACCCAATTTCAAGACAATTTGACCCAAATTGAACCCATGCACCAAAATTGACTAAGTCATGCCTCAGTGACAAAATTAATGACACCACAACCACCAAATGAAGCCTAGTGACCAAGCTAGACCCACCTATCCCACCCTATTTGTGCTTTGGACCAATGGCCCCTTGATTTAGGGGATTTGATCCCATTTATGGCCTAAACCAAAATTTCCTCACCATTAGTGGCTAACCATCATAAACCCTCTCTTGGCTCCCCTGACTTCTCTGACCACCAACCCTGGCCCTACCGGCCATCCTAATGGCCAGAAAACCCTAAAATCGAGAGCCACCCACCTTGAATTAAAACCCATTACACCCATCTAATGTGTCTAGCCTTGATTGGCCTTTAGCATCTGCAGCCCTCTACCTCAACACCCAATTGCACCTGAATTGAAGCCTTGAGCTCCACCCTAAGCCACTCTATTTAAACCCCTCCTCCATGACCAAAGAAAAGATACCTTCAATTTTATTGGGGAAACTCTGTCAACTTGCTCCCAGAGCTCCTCCAAGACTCCTTAAGCTCATTGTAACCATCTCTTAGCCATTTTTCCCACCACCTAAAATCAATTTTTGAGCTCAAAATTAGGAAAAATTTTGGACACCCACAAAACTTCCCCAAAACTCAAATTGAACTGCTCTTAAGCTTCCTCAGAGCAAGAGAGGAAGATCCCCATTGAAATCCCTCTCTTTAGAGCTCTCCAAACCACTCCTAGACCAAGACTGCATCCCATTTCATTGAACTCGTACTTGGAGCTTACACCAGAGGGAACCAACACATCCAGGAGGTTCATTGGACTCCACTGAAGCTTCCACAAGCATCTGATTGAGGCATCACCTCTTAGACAAAGGTTTAGGCCATTAACCCTAAAGTTGAGCTCTGTTTGGTCCTTTATTAAGAAAAGTTTAATTTCATAGCATTATAACCGCATGAATGTGTTCGTTTTGAGTAGATGAAGGTGTAGGAACAAACCCCATGTGATTTGGTTGATTATTGAGCAAGATCATAGGTCTAGTAGTTTAACAGCTTGCGAGCTTTGGCTATCAGGGACGATGGTGGAGAGCCGTCTGATCATGTGTGTATCGAGCGAATGGACAAGATCGAGCCGGACGAAGTCTTTGTGCGTGAACAGTGAGATGTGTGGCTGCCGAGTCAGATGCCAGCGCTGAACCAGGATGTGACGCGTGGTGCTTCAGAGATGACAAGGATGACTCGGCAGATGAGTTGGATAAATAAAAAATTAAGAATTTCCTGATTTAAATAAATACCAGAACTTTGAAAAATCATATCTTTGTGTAGAAAAATCAAAAAATAAAAGAAAAATACTCCCTTGCTCAGTAAACAAAGAAGAATAATGTCGGATAAAAATAAAAATTATTTGTTGACTTTCTGATTTTTAATGAATTAAATACTATCTGGAGTATTTGTTGACTTTCTGATTTTTAATTGACTTTCTGATTTTTAATGAATTAAATACTATCTGGAGTATTTTAATTCATTATGATCAAGCATTGTCACCATGACTTGAAATTTTTAGTGTTTATTCCTTATGATAGAGGGGACTTTTTCCAAAGTAAGAGAGCATCTCTATGTTTCTAACCCTAATTTTCAAGCTAGTATGGCTATTTTAGATTATTTTAATTATATAATATAAAATATCATATGAAAAATTATGAGAATAATTTTAGTAGGTTCCTTATGGTCGGTGAAGCTTAGGAAAAATTACGTGATAGTTTGAATCACTTTGTACATTCCTATTATTAATTAAATGCATATATTTTGTTTTAATTTATGTAAGTTAAATATTAATAAAAAATTGAAAAAAAATCAATTCCACACCGTGTATAAAAATCATGTTTACCCACTATAAAAGTTTAAAAATTATTTGACTAAGTTTGAGTATTAAAGTTGTTTTTCTAAGAAACCTTATATTTTTGTAAAAAAAATAATTATATTAAATTAAATACACTTGGGAAAATGATGAAAAATGTTCTTCTAAGTTCCTTGTGATCAGAAGCACATAGGAAAAATAAAACTTTTTTTTGAGAATATACTTATTTCTTTAGCTTTATTTAGAATTTAAAACATTTAAAAATAATTAAGGAACCTAAAATACCAAACTATTTCAAAATGTGTCTAATTGTTCCCTGATCACTTAGAACTTATTAGAATATTTTTCCTAATTTTTCTAAGTTAAAAATAAATTTTCAAAAGCTTAAAAATGAATTTTCCTTATTTTCCCATTAAAATAATTATAATAATTATAATAAATAAAAAAAAATATGGAATTTTTGTTAAGTGTTTCTCTGCCTAAGGGGACCCTCTAGTAATTTTCTCATGAATAAAAACTTTATTTTAGATAAGTTAAGTAAAATCAACTATGAAAGTACTACTTTCTAAATTTAAGTAATTATTTAAGTTAAATTAAATTTTAGAAACACATAATTTATTCTCTGATGTTTTAATTAACCCATGGACAAGACATTCTAAATTCTCAAAGTCATTTGAATTTTTATTAATGAGTTATGAGGTGAAGAACCCCAAGGGTGAAGGGATAATTTTAGATTTTGGTGACTTAATCGAAATTTAGGATTAATTAAAAGGAAAATGGGTAATCTTGATCATATTAAACATATTTGGATGATTGTAACACAATGGGTTAAAAGGTAGAAACTCATTTGACACCTCTTCCATAATGAGAACAAAATTGTAATTTCCTTAATTATCTTGACTTAATTATGTAATTTCCTTAATTATCTTGACTTGGAAGTCAATCAAAATTAAATGATTCTCAAGTGATGGGTTTGAGTTAGAAAGATAATACTTCATTAACTTTAAGTTCATGATTGATGACAATGTGATGTTTCAATAAGAATGCATGTCATTTAAATCAAAATTCTGTTAATTACCACTTCACCTACTATGATTGTTCAGGACTTAGTAGTGACCTAGGCTTGACATTTAAACTCATTTGATCAGATTTAAAAAATAGCATGATTGATGATTAACACCTCTTTACACTACAAACCTAATTTTAGCTTTGGAAACTAAAACCTTTACTTGCCTAAATTTGTCTTAGAGGCACCCACCCACATAACTTTTAAATGAAATATCATCTGATTAATTGAGTGTCCTAGTCTTGGGATAAATAGAACATCAAGTTTCCTTGAGCAATGGATGATCAATAGAACAATATGATAAGTTCAAAATAAAGTTGAAATATTTCAAGAAATATTCAAAGTGGTTCAGGGTCATGCCCCGAGCATTTTGAAATCTCTTGGATATTTTGACGGGTAAATTGAACTCGCTATATTTTGTTCTAAAATTATTCACTAAGATCTTCCAAGACTCAATAAAGTCATAACTTGGGGATTGGTAGTTCTACCTTCATCTACTCCTACAACTTAAATTCCTTGCAAAATTATATACATATTGCCAAAGTTAACCTTTCAGGTGGAGGAGCAAGAAGAATCAACAAGAATGCTTTTATATTATTGCATTTACTTTTTCATGCCACTTGTTGCTTGCTTGCATGCTTAAAGTCACCATGCATGTCAAAAATGAAGCCAAATTAACAATTAAACAAGATAAAATTTACCGACACAACAGTCAAAATATAAGAGAACTCAAAATTTATTCACAACCAAAACAATAAAACAAAAATTGCAACTAAATTAAGACGTCTCTATCGGATGATCGGAAATCCCTTCGAGGAGGTAACCTACGGTTTCTAACAAGATTTATCATGATCTAAATGAAAGTATGGAACTCATTAAGTTGAGTTTAGTAAGTTCATTTAGACTAAGTGAATCTGAAAGAAAATAGTGATGCTAGAATGAGGGAACTGTTGGATCCTAACCGATGTCCCTCTAAACAACTTTAATATTCACCATAACAATTAAATAACCATAAACTTAGGAAACACTTGAGTTGACATCATGACTTGACACTTTAGAAAACTTAAACTCATCATGAAGAGGAATTTGGAGCTAGCATTGTGGGCACATGGCCATCTTCAACAGTAAGACATGTCTATATCAGCTAAACCATTCTTTACAATTAAACAACAAGTCATAGGATTTTGAGGTTGTCCGCTGATGCGCAAAAAATTGGGATTAAATTAATAATAAATATGCAATATAACCCAAATAATAATGTAACTTTAATTAAAATAATTTATCTTTAAAACCTCTTTTAAACTCCCAGTTCCCTTCAACATATAACGCAAGTATACGTATCATTCAAGTAATACAGGGCTCTAACGAAGTTCTAGATATTGATCCCACAGGGAAGCTGGAAATATATATAAGCTAGCTACTAATATTTTATTCTTAAATTAAAATAAATTAAAATTCTTAAATTAAAATAAAAATAAAAACAAAATAAAGTACGAAGTTTGAAGTTAAACTACTGATACGCCTAAAAATGTACTATTTTTCATATTTCATTTTATGATGATGATGCACTTTAAAGGTATGTTTTCTTATATTTTTGGTTGTAGGTACATCAAATTGAAGAATTTGGAGTGATTGGAGCAAAAGGAACAAAAATGGACCAAAATGAAGCAAATCGGAGCAAATTGGATCGAATCGGGGCACGCCGGAGCTAAGGGGACCTAAAATAGACACTTAAGTGCCTGTGCCCACTGCTTAAGCACCCAAAAAGGCACTTAGGCACCACCCAGACAGAGAGGAGGGAGTTTAAGTACCCAAAAACGACGCTTAGGCGCCAAAGATGATTTTCAACAATTTTTCTAGAATATACATCAGATTTTGACAATTTTTTAAGCGGTGTTCCATGCATCTCTTGGGGAATTCATTGGAAATGATAAAATGGACTTTATAGAAGAATTTGGGTAGTTATATGGAGTTTTGAAGAGGCACTTCAGGCACCCTTTGGAAGATTCAATGAATATGGACAATTTTGAAGAGACACTTAAGAATCTCTTGGGAAATTATAAATAAGGCTTGCAAATATTTTTAAAACCCCTCTTGAATACTCTTGGACTCTTGAATCAATTGGAAGAGGACAAGAAGACTAGGAGAAGAAGAGGAAGGCTTGATCGTGAGCCCCAAGTGGGGCGGCGAGGTGAGAGAGAAAGAGAAAGAGTGAGAGACTTCTTCTTTTCTTTTCACTTTATTCTTGGAGAGGATTGTAAGGAGATTGCTTTTGCTATACAAGGAGAGTTTGATTTCCATCTTAGATAAGTATTTTCATTGTATTTTGATTTGAATCTAGTACTTTGTTTGTATGGTTTCAAAGTCTTGTTCAATGAAAAGTTCTTGTTTTTTCTCCATGTGTAGTGAGTAGTTTTCTTTACTCTTCCCTCTTATAATGAATTAGTATGCATGTGTAGGATATAAAATTGAGTAGAGTGAGAATATATTATGATTATTTTACTCTATTCTTCATTTACATGTAAACTTGATCAACTTGCATGTTAAAATCTGTTGTGAGAACATGTAAGATCCGGGATAGTATTATCTCATTCAACTGTGGTAAAATCACATGAGATTGTATGGATGAGAATGTAGTTCATATAGTTGAGCGCAAATAAATAGGGAAATAATCTTTAATGGGTGTTGCATTAGAGGAATTTAGAGTGACAGGCTAAAGCTCCCTAATTTAGTCTATTATTTTAGGTTTTGCTGCGAGATGTTAGCCTCCTGGTGGAGGGATAAGAGGGAACTCTAAAGTGAGAGCTAGTATCTTCTCTGCCTAGCCCGTCTTCAAAACTATTCAAACTTTATATTAACCAATGTTCTTTATAGCATCCCTAGTAAGGGTAAAGAATATAATTGCTGATATTTGTCACAATCTCTCTCACTACATTTTTTAATTTTACACATGTCACTAATTTCATTGCATGAGGAAGAGTACTTTTAATATATTAAACTCCACTTTCTGATTTTCACAAAGTATTTTAGTTTAGGATTAGAAGTATTACTATAGTGATAATTGTAGGATATAATCAAAATCAAATCTTTATCGACCTTCCAAGCTAGGGCGTGTTATTCTAGACTAGAACTTCTCTTGAAAGCCGTCGTGATTAACCTCGATCTCCGTGGGATCGATATTTGGGACTTAATAAAAAAGTCTTATATTACTTGATAATGATATGTATACTTGCATAGAATCCCAAAAAATATAATTGAAATCTTACTTTGCTTGGGATCAAGTTTTTGGCGCTGTTACCGGGAATTAAAATCTTTAAGTAGTGATATCAACTTCATAATACTTACATATAAAAAATATTGGGATCAAGTTTTTGGTGCCATTGTCGGGGGTCGCAACAGTTGATCTTGACTTTTAGGAGAATTTTAGATGAAGTAAGTAGGCTTAGACTTGGAAAATTGTATTGTCGTAAAAACTATTTTTGTGTGAAAAGTATTTGTTTTTTGTATGAAAAAGTGTTGTGAATGATCTGTTTCTGTGAAAATAAAGATGTTTTTGAAAATATTTTGTTGTGTTGAATATATATATATTTTTTATTTACTTAATTGTTAATGTATGGTTTGTTTTGTTGCATATGCGAAACAAAGGATCTGCAGGACTGCTGCCTTATTAACCGAAGTTAGAAAAAAAGAAAAAAATCAAAAAAATATGAAGGACTTGAAAAACTAGAAATGGAAATGGAAAACATTCAAATTAACAACTTGGAAAATCATCATAAACCATTGAGGAACTATGTAAATTCTACGATAGATGAAATTCACTCAAGTATACAAGCCATTGTCGTAGAAGCTAACTCATTTGAAATAAATCCAGCGATTATCCAACTGGTGCAGAACAATCAGTTTGGGGGAACTCCTTTGGAGGATCCCTATTTACACTAATCAAGTTTTCTAGAACGTTGTGCTACATTTCGTTATAACGGCATGTCAGACGATGTTGTTAGACTAAGGCTTTTTCCTTTCTCACTAAGGGATAAGGCTAAAATGTGGTTATACTCATTAGCACCTGGCTCTATTAAAAATTGGGAGGAGTTAACTCCAAAATTCCTGGCTAAGTATTTTCCACCTTTAAGGACAACTAAACTTAGAAACGATATTATCTCATTTTTTCAGTATAAAGGGGAATCAATATACGAAGCCTGGGAAAGATTTATGGAACTCCTATGAAAGTGTCCACATCATTCTCTACCTGATTTGTTAATCAATCAAACTTTTTATAATGGGTTAGTAGGATCCCTTAGATCTACAATTGACGATGTCGTTGGTGGATCATTAATGTCAAAACCATTTAATGAAGCATATGCATTAATTGAAGAAATGGCTACAAATGAATTTCAATGGCCCTCTGCAAGGGTAAATCCTAAAAAGGTAGCCAATGTTCATGATACAAATGTGATTGCAATTCTTGCATCTCGGGTTGCTACGATATCAAGGAAGTTGGACCAACTTGGAATAAACTAGCCTCAATTTACTTCAGTAAGTGAGAAAAGTTCATTAGGGAATATGAATGATTCTAACTTATCATATGAGACTTTAAATACCATAAAAAACCCGTATTCTAACTTTTACAACCCAGCTTGGATGAACCACCCTAATTTTAACTGGCATCAAACTACTAGGGTGGAAACTGATACACCTAAAATATATAGTGTTGTTAGACGCATTTTATACCTATTTTTGAGATATTGCGCTTTAATGGAAGGTATTTATGTGTTTTTCTTTCAGGTACAAGTAAAAAAGTGAAAAATACTAAAAGGAGTGAAAAAAGATCAAATTTAGAGCAAAGAGGTGAAAATTGTGCTAAAGTGTTTTGGCGCCTAAGGCCAGATCCGACGCTTAAGCATCGATTAAATAGAGAAGGCTGCGCCTTAGCGCCATAAGCAGTTATTTGGCGATTTTCTTCATTTGGCCAAATGTTGAAGAGGTATTTGAGGCTTCTATTGGATAAAGAGGGTAGTTAGAACCACTAGGAACGAAAATATTACGAAAAGACTTGTGAAAGGAGGCATCCCTTGGAGAATACATCAAATTTGGACACATTTTGAAGAGTTTCCAAGGCACCTCTTAGGAAATTTATAAAAGGAAGTGGAGACATTTGAAAGGCGTGCTTGAAGAGGGAGATAGTGCTAAGTCTTGAGAAGATTATAGAGAATCTTGTGGAGAAATTCAAGCACCACACAAATTTACTTTATTCTTGTTGACCTCACTTTTGGTTGAGGTCTAGTCTTTCTCTTTAGTAGCCTAGGGTCTAGCCATAGGACTTTCCTATTGATTATTCTTAGAGAACTAGAAAAAGGCACCCTCATCATTAGAAATTCTAAACTCTTCTTTACTCAACTTGAAGTTCCACATATTGGTCCTAACCTCTAGCACTTAGTAGGTGGGGTCATTATGGGGGAGCTCAAGGAGAGTTCCTATGGGGCTATTTGACCTTAGGGTTGACCTTGGGTGTTGGTCTAGAGTTAAGGCACTCATTTCACTCACAATCACTCACTACCCTAAACCCATAATTTCCCGACTTTGGTCCCTTGAGCCTTTGGGAAACTCATGTTGATGGTCCGTTTAGCCAAGACCAATACATAGAGGACCCAAATGGGGTTTCCATTGGTCCATAGCTTACTTTTGGTGGTTAGTTCCCCAATTTTACCCAAAATACTCAGCCTCGCCTTCTCTTCCTAAAACTCCCCCAAATTACCTAAGTATCCTTGAAACCCTAAATTTAGTCAAAATTCCCAAATTTATCCAAAATACCCAAACTTGTTCAAAAATCATTTCAAACCTTTTGAAAACACCCAAATTACCCAGAATCACCAAAAATTGCCAAAATGCCCCTCATGGGCCCAAAATTTCAAAAATTCTAAAAATTCCCAAAAATTTCCAAAATATTCCAAATATTCCCACTTTCATTTATCTTAACTACCACATGACCCAATTTGGCCAATTTGACCATCTTTGACCAAAACCCCCAAATTTGCCTTTAAAGGCCCAAATTTCCCCAAATTCAACTCAAATGTCCATCAATTTGATCCCAATCTCCACAAATTTCAATCATAAACTCAAATTCATCTTCAATGTGACCAAAATAAACAAAATCCAAGCTCAATTAGCCCACTCTTTGAGCCCAATTTTTTATTTAGGTCAAACCTCCAATTTTAGACACATGACGTAATCTCACCAAATTGAATCCATAGCCCCCTCAATTGGCCATGGTTTATGTTGAAAACTCTTTATAACATTCCTACACTCTTTATATGTTGAAAACTCTTTATAACATTACTACACATCAAAATTAACCATAAATTGGCCTTGATGAAGTCTCAATTTCATTTGATTTCAACTTAAGTCCAAAATCCCCAAATTGCCCAAAATTGGCTGTCCCTAAGTCTCATCAAATTGAATGCCTTAACCCCAAAATTGGCACCCAATTTAGGTTGATAACTCTTCATGAGGTTTGTATTGACCATTTTCAACCATCAATTTGGACTTATCCCAAGGTTAGCCCAATCTAGACCCAAGTCTAGCCCAACATGCCCAAAATAACCAATTTTCAAATTCCTTCAAATTGACCCTTCAATTGAACTCAAAATCCTTTCAATCCTTCACCAAAAATGTTCATTACAACCATCTACATCAAGTGAATGAATAAATTAGGCTCACAAAAATGGCTATCCTAACCTAAACCCAAGTTTTGGTCATTTGCACCCACTTGGACCCATGCACTAAATGTAGCCTAACCACTCCAAAGCCATCAAATTAATGACTCCATAGCCATTAGTTGGATCCTAAGAATGAGCCAAAACTCACCTAACCACCTAAGCTAAGACATGAACCAATGGTCCCTTAAATCAAGGTATTTCATGCCATAATTTCTTAAGCTTAAGATTCTTTTTGCCAAAACTAAACCCAACCCCATTAAATTGTTGTGATATATTCGCCTGGGTTCCCTGAGCTCCTAGTCACCTCCCCCTGCCATGATCGGCCGGCCCGGCCGGCCTAGTCACCGGAGAAGCCAAAATTGAGGGCTGCCCCCTTTTAAACTTCATCCAATTCAAACCTAGAGGCTAGCTCAGCCATTTTAAATTGGCATCACATTGCACCCAAACGTTGGCCATGACAGCCACCCCAAGCCCATTTTTATAATAGATTATCC